>NC_090291.1:50172500-50367500 GCF_037392515.1 Haliotis asinina | reverse complement strand
CAATTCGTTGAGATTATGGACTGGTGGGTCTCTCTGCCTCACACGACGGCCAATAAAGTCCCACAAATGTTCAATGGGGTTGAGGTCAGGGCTCATGGCAGGCCATGGAATTCTGTCAATTGCATTTTGCCGCAAAAAATCATTTACAGCATGCGCCCTGTGAGGTCTAGCATTGTCGTCCATAAATATGGGTCTCGTTGCCAGAGGATGGTTCTCAAAATGAGGTACCACAGCCCTGTCAAGAACCTCCTGTTGGTAACGAACACCGTTAAGGTTGCCACGGATGGTAATGATATCCAACTTGCAGTTCATGGAAATGCACCCCCATACCATAACGGAACCTCCCCCAAAGGCCACAGTCTCCTGGATGTTCCGTGGAGCCATTGCTGTGTTCCTCTGCCTCCAGACCCGAGTACGACCGTCCACCATGTGCAGCAAGAACCGGCTCTCATCTGAGAAATGGACCTTCCTCCAAGAGGCAATGTTCCAGTGCAAACGGTCATTACACCAGGCCAGTCGGGCTGCCTTATGGGCTGGAGACAGTCTGGGTCGCTTGATTGGCCTCCTTGCCCGGTATCCTGCAGCTTTCAGACGATTCCGAACAGTCCTGTTCGAGATGGGTCTCCCTGGAAGCCACTCCTGTCTCAACCGAGAGCTCGAGTCGAAGGACCTGCGCCGTACAAGTCTCAGTAAAGCTCTGTCCTCCCGGACTGTGGTCTTCCTGGGTCTTCCTGGTCTAGGCAGGTCTTTAACTTCATTAGTGGCCCGGTATTTTTTCAAAAGTTTTGAAATTATGGAATGATGTCGTCCGATTTGAGTCCCGATTTGTCTTAGAGACATACCAGCATTCCTCATGCCGATTATTTGCCAACGAGTGGCCTCTGATAATTTCCTACGTGCCATGACATTGAAATGAATGAAAAACCGAATGCAATCGACAACCTGCGCTTGTAAACACCCCAGGGAAAAAGTGCATTTTTCGAAAGTTGAGGTTAAAGCAATGCACGTGCGCTGTGCAAGCTTCACGCGCGTCATATCAACCCATGAAAAGCTCATGCTGTATGTCAATACATCAAAATTGAATAATCAATCATCAAAATTACTTCGTTAAACTTTGTTAAGTTTTTATGTGTCTTTGAATTTGGTGTTGCTTAATTAATTTCCATATGTATATAATCTGCATAGAATAGATGCAATGTGCTGGTGATACGAAAAGCAACAGTGTGAAGATTTTTATAACGATGGACATGGCTATGTTTATAAACCTTGAAGCAACCCATGCAGCAATATCTGCTGGAAGAGAAGATGAGTGATATTCACTGTATTGTCTCAAACTAACGCTATCAGTATTTTGCAGTTTCTTGGTGATATAATGCTGACGGTTGAACATCTTGTATTAATATGCATTTAGCATTACATTTAAGTTGACAACTGAGTCATGGGGTCTCTGTTGGTGATCTCTCTCGTGAGTGTTTGGAGATACTATTCCTCCACCTGCCCTGTGAGGACGGCGAGACCTCTACATCTTGAGTTTCCAAAGGGTTCTCCTCTGTAGGTGAAGCGACACAAGTTGTCGGTATCCTCTTTCTATTTTTCTTTCTTTCTGACGACTGAAAAGGTTCCGGGGGCTTGTTAGATGTCTGTGATGGTGTCTCAAGCTTATGTTCAATCTGAGATCTGAGAAGTAATAGGTTCGTCTGACTTGACACATGTAAGGTCAGTATGGCATGAACAAAAGGTGCAGCTGAGGAAGTGATATTTAGTGGAGTTGATATTCAATTGTCAAATTGCTTTGGGCTTCAAAGTAAGATATATTCTTTTCACACATTAGTTTCAGTATGTTTGGGTCTTTTTGCGACACTGGTCAGGATTTAGACGACACACCATGAGGACCGAGGCACTTTGCACATTAAAATTCTTTCTCGAAGTCTGTGTTCTCGTGACTCTCACTACAAAGATGACATACCGCGGAGCCATGATAAGAGTTTGCCCCATGTCTTAACCTTCTGGCATTTGCAACATCGCAGTGGACTGGGGACTGACGTCCACCCCGAGGATAAACTACCTTGATTGCTGGTGATAAGTGTGTACAGACAAACGTTAAGAGATACGTATTTGTTTCTACAATGGTACCCCATTTCTTAACGTAAAAGAACGTGAAATGTAACACAAGAGTAACTCCCTGATCTTGAAGTTATTCGGTAATATCGTCTTCCAACCTGTGGGGCAGACAGGGAGCTATTTCATGAATAACGCCACAATAGGAATATAAACTTCTATGCTCGGACACAGCAACATCAATAGTGGCAGATGTTTTGATAAAATTGACAGTGTCAGACTGAGACATTGCTGTCAACGTGTACATTCTACCAGAAGTGAACTGCTTTGGAAATCGCATGCGGAGAAAAATCAACACCTTCAACTACCCGGAAAAGAACCCAGGAATCAGCATTGGGAGAAACAGTTCTAGAACATTCATCAACATTTTCTATGCGTCTCTTCTTGCCATTTCTAGTAGAACCAGATGAGTGGGGATTCATAATATAACAAAAGGTGGCGGGATCAGTCTGGACCACAAATAGCATGTTTGTACTGACCAATTCCTTCTGGAGTAAAAAAAAAACTATTTTGTACAATCTGTCAGTCGAATTTAATGATACATTTACGTTAAGTCAACCCTGGTGACATACTTACCGATGCAGTCATCCACTCTTGACATTGGGAAAGAGTCTTTAGAAACCGGGTCCAGGCGTGTCCTATCAGTGCAGTATTTGTGACGGAACATGGAATATGAAGGAACAACCTACCCCCTTGTTCTAATAAAAAGGATATCCATGAAATCGTAACAAACTGGAAATCGGCCAGCCCCTGTCGAAGAGAATTTTCAGTTGTTAAGAACTTTGAGCTGTGAGTCTTTTCCTGGAGTTTTTCAACATTTTCAGGACTTCCAGGAGTTTTGAGTTCATGCAAGATAACACAATAAGCTAAGCATGTTCCTCCCCTGCAACGACTTTACTATTAATGCCAGATCATACAGTTATACTGCTAAGAAACACAGGAATGGCAGAATCGAACCGACAGTTATGATAACAATGATGATAAACATGATAGGATGTAATTACCATTGGCTTCCATCATTGTTATCATAACTGTCGGCTTCCTATCAGTGCTTGCTTGTACTGGCTTCCAGCTTTCGTTAATTCATTCCACTTGTTACTTTGTTATTGTTTACCTGTACATATAAATATAGCTCTGAATCCCATTCTCATTCACCTGATGAAGCCGAAACGTTGTGTTCCCATAATAAAGATGTTGATATGCATAAAATCTTCATTCTTATGTATTTCACTTCTAAATGCCCTTTAAAGACATAAAAGGAGGCACTGTTTCATAATGTATTTTTATTTGACATATCTTGACATTCAGTGACTTGTAAGTTTTGCAGCTACATTCTCGATCTGGGTGAAGACAGATCCGAGTTGAGCTTGGAATGGCTGGAAGAACTTAACAGCCTCAGCAGCGACCTGTGCAGTGGCTTGTCCAGCGTGGGTCAGGAACTGGACAGACACCGGGTGTTACAAGCGTGTCACAGTGTGCAGTTACATTATACCAAGTACCTGGTAGTGCGTATCACGACTTGTCAAAATACAGTAAATTAACACGTACATGACAATCTCAATATGTCGAATTAAGATATGATGTTGTATTTGTCACAGCAATAATTCCATTCCAGATTCCATTTTCGCTACACAAGGATTTTCATAGCTGTTACTTTACTGCTGGTGTGTGGCCAAGTGAAAAATGGAAGCTGGAGAATCGTTAGCCGTTATAATTTGTGTTATTTACTTAAACGATGTCATGTTATGGCAGCCTCTTGAACATACCGCTTCCACGACACCTACTGTCTGAACAGTTTAGCACAACATGTTGCCTAGTATAGATCGTATTTTGAGTGAGAGACTGAACACAGTGAATCAGAGGAATGACTGAATACCATGTTTCTAATCAACATTCTGTCTGATTATAAAGATTGCACGGAACTTACTGTCTGAGCAAGGGCCTTCAGCTTACTCAATGCAGGGCTCAGAGATTGCACTGCAGCTGACTCGATGTTTCTGAGGAATGTTGAAAGATCCCCAAATGCGGTTCCAGACAGTAGACCATGAAGGTCACCCAGAGGGGGAAGGGAACGACGGCTGTTCTTGGAGAAGAGCTAGAAACAAACGGAACTGTCATGAACATCGCCAATGCCATGACAACACTGCAGCTGGAAGCTGCACCTATGTTCTCTATCATGAAACGTAGAAACCCAATAGGCGTGATTCAGATTAAACACTGCTTTATGCTTGGGATATATTATGACTTGTTCGCTGGTCCGAGGGGGACATGGGTTGACGTACCTTCGGTGTTTGTTTATAGACAAACATCCAGGGTACATCAACCCAAGTGACCCGAGGGACCAGTGAACAACGTATTTATCTGACTGAAGTAGATTTTGCAGACAAGAAAAACAGATTAATAGTTATCTCCCTTCTATCGATTTGCATTCGCAAAGCATCGGTAATTTCCGCACATCATACGTGATTCAATATTATTCGAGATAAAGAATTACTACAACGAAGTACCAAATGAATTCTGCATTCCAAGCGGGGTAAATAGAAAACATTACTCGCTAATAAGCGGGGTATATTGAAAATAATAGAAGAGCACTCAGCCAATCAGAAAGCGACATTCATGTGTGTGGTAAGATAAGAATACATATAACGCCTTTGTGTGGAATCATACTAAAGCTTGTAATCCATTATGATATTAACCTTTGCAAAGGCGTTGGGGACAATATTCTTGATCAGCGAATCAATGTCAACGTCAAATGTGCCTTTGTCTGAAACAATGAAGAAAACCAGAGAGTTGTCAGAAGTTGTCTTAACCATAATCCTGTGAAAAGAGAATGCTCACACCTTCACATTTTCTCTGCAAAGGATATAAATCTCAGTTATACTATATGTGTACACGCAACATACGTTAGTGAGGCATTATTCAAACACTGACACGTGAAACAAAATCTAGGGTAAAGTTTGAATAGACATGTACACAATTGAGCCTCGTTTATGCCTATGCACGCACCGATCATTGACTTGACATCTGCCTCCAGGGTAGACAGGACCAACTGGGCGAGGGCTTTGACATCCTGGCCGCTGGTCAAACCCTGGGCAGCCGTCTTCAGATTGCTCTCAAGATTCGTGGCGATCTTAACACGGAAATATGAGACCGTTTGTCAGTTAATTTCATTTAAAGAAACGATGACGTATAAACCTAGTCAGTTGCCAGTTTTGAGTTTTGAATATGAACAAATGGCCATGTACTCATACTCAAATACTCTCTTGTGAAAAGTGAGAGACGTTTTGATGTTTTCCTATGTAGGGACATGTACATCATTGGCTGTAGGATATACAGCATATCTTTAATGAACATGAGCCTAAAAATGTGAAAAACTTTTGAACAGGAATTAAGTGCCATTCTACGAAAGTTCTTGTAGGACCATGTTAGATTGTACCTTAAGCGTTTATGAAATAAATTTACAAAATTAACGAAAAGAAATATCGGAGTCCTGGAAAGTTAAAGACATCACTCTTCTCGCCATATTCTTCCAGGACTCGCATGTTGATGTTGCTACTTACCTTCTCTGCCCCCTCCACAGACTCCTTCAGCTTGTCCACCACACTCAGCATCTCATCCCTCACGTGCCCCAGAAGTCCAGCCTCCACACTGTCAACAAACATCAATAGTGCTGCCAGTGGGCGGTTAATATTCCCTTATAATAGTAACAACAGCACAGCTTCTGTTCGAGTCAACACACTAAATCTGTTATGTGTGACTCCTTAACAAACAATTCTACTCAACAAACATGGACAACACTGTCACACAGGATCTGTCATCGCCAACACTCGAATTGAGTACAAAGGCTACAGTACAACTGGGTATACTTTAAAGGCAAACAATAACATGATATTATGAACAAAAAGTTTAATAGGACAGGGACTCACTGGTCACGTTTTCCAACACTAGACAGGAGAGCAGGAAGTGCGCTTTCGATCACTGTTGGTGCAAGGGCTGGAAAAGAAGTCAAAAGTATACAGCTATTTTGTCCAATGATGTGACTGAAATGAAGGGTATTCTGCAGTCGTGGACTGTTGACGAAGAAGAATGCAGAGGATATTATCAGTGAAAACTCGCCTTTCTCTACAGTCATCAAACGACTGTTAATACTGGTTTAAACACGCTAGTTATATACTCACTCTCAACTGCCTTAAGCGCTTCTGTAAAAACAAATTGAAAGAAATAAGCTCATTGGTTCACATCTCACCAAGTGTCACCTTCATCAGCTGATGAGATATTTACCTCACTTGAGGGACAAATATGACAGGCCAGCAGTGGAAATATGTATTTGTCAATACATTGAACATATATTAAAGAACAGTTGAATCACATTACTTTCTATTTGCGTTACTATCCGAGAAGCATCGTTTCAATTAAGCACTTGAGTATCGAGCTTACGTTGACCAAGAGTCTCCAGCGTTTTCTTCAGATCATCCAGGAAGCTTCGTTGATCTCTAAAATGGCTGAAAATGTACCAGATGTGACAATATGTTTCTTTCCATCGGGTGCTTCTGTGCGATTAATATTCCCTTATAATAGTAACAACAGCACAGCTTCTGTTGGACTCAACACACTAACTATGTTACGTGTGACTCCTTAACAAACAATTCTACTCAACAAACATGGACAACACTGTCACACAGGATCTGTCATCGCCAACACTCGAAGTGAGTACAAAGGCTACACTACAACTGGGTATACTTTAAATGCAAACAATAACATGATATTATGAACAAAAAGTTTTATAGGACAGGGACTCACTGGTCACGTTTTCCAACACTAGACAGGAGAGCAGGAAGTGCGCTTTCGATCACTGTTGGTGCAAGGGCTGGAAAAGAAGTCAAAAGTATACAGCTATTTTGTCCAATGATGTGACTGAAATGAAGGGTATTCTGCAGTCGTGGACTATTGACGAAGAAGAGTGCAGAGGATATTATCAGTGAAAACTCGCCTTTCTCTACAGTCATCAAACGACTGTTAATACTGGTTTAAGCACGCTAGTTATATACTCACTCTCAACTGCCTTAAGCGCTTCTGTAAAAACAAATTGAAAGAAATAAGCTCATTGGTTCACATCTCATCAAGTGTCACCTTCATCAGCTGATGAGATATTTACCTCACTTGAGGGACAAATATGACAGGCCAGCAGTGGAAATATGTATTTGTCAATACATTGAACATATACTAGTATTAAAGAACAGTTGAATCACATTACTTTCTATTTGCGTTACTATCCGAGAAGCATCGTTTCAATTAAGCACTTGAGTATCGAGCTTACGTTGACCAAGAGTCTCCAGCGTTTTCTTCAGATCATCCAGGAAGCTTCGTTGATCTCTAAAATGGCTGAAAATGTACCAGATGTGACAATATGTTTCTTTCCATCGGGTGCTTCTGTGCGATTAATATTCCCTTATAATAGTAACAACAGCACAGCTTCTGTTGGACTCAACACACTAACTATGTTACGTGTGACTCCTTAACAAACAATTCTACTCAACAAACATGGACAACACTGTCACACAGGATCTGTCATCGCCAACACTCGAAGTGAGTACAAAGGCTACACTACAACTGGGTATACTTTAAATGCAAACAATAACATGATATTATGAACAAAAAGTTTAATAGGACAGGGACTCACTGGTCACGTTTTCCAACACTAGACAGGAGAGCAGGAAGTGCGCTTTCGATCACTGTTGGTGCAAGGGCTGGAAAAGAAGTCAAAAGTATACAGCTATTTTGTCCAATGATGTGACTGAAATGAAGGGTATTCTGCAGTCGTGGACTATTGACGAAGAAGAGTGCAGAGGATATTATCAATGAAAACTCGCCTTTCTCTACAGTCATCAAACGACTGTTAATACTGGTTTAAACACGCTAGTTATATACTCACTCTCAACTGCCTTAAGCGCTTCTGTAAAAACAAATTGAAAGAAATAAGCTCATTGGTTCACATCTCATCAAGTGTCACCTTCATCAGCTGATGAGATATTTACCTCACTTGAGGGACAAATATGACAGGCCAGCAGTGGAAATATGTATTTGTCAATACATTGAACATATACTAGTATTAAAGAACAGTTGAATCACATTACTTTCTATTTGCGTTACTATCCGAGAAGCATCGTTTCAATTAAGCACTTGAGTATCGAGCTTACGTTGACCAAGAGTCTCCAGCGTTTTCTTCAGATCATCCAGGAAGCTTCGTTGATCTCTAAAATGGCTGAAAATGTACCAGATGTGACAATATGTTTCTTTCCATCGGGTGCTTCTGTGCGATTAATATTCCCTTATAATAGTAACAACAGCACAGCTTCTGTTGGACTCAACACACTAACTATGTTACGTGTGACTCCTTAACAAACAATTCTACTCAACAAACATGGACAACACTGTCACACAGGATCTGTCATCGCCAACACTCGAAGTGAGTACAAAGGCTACACTACAACTGGGTATACTTTAAATGCAAACAATAACATGATATTATGAACTAAAAGTATGTTTAATAGGACAGGGACTCACTGGTCACGTTTTCCAACACTAGACAGGAGAGCAGGAAGTGCGCTTTCGATCACTGTTGGTGCAAGGGCTGGAAAAGAAGTCAAAAGTATACAGCTATTTTGTCCAATGATGTGACTGAAATGAAGGGTATTCTGCAGCCGTGGACTATTGACGAAGAAGAGTGCAGAGGATATTATCAATGAAAACTCGCCTTTCTCTACGGTCATCAAACGACTGTTAATACTGGTTTAAACACGCTAGTTATATACTCACTCTCAACTGCCTTAAGCGCTTCTGTAAAAACAAATTGAAAGAAATAAGCTCATTGGTTCACATCTCATCAAGAGTCACCTTCATCAGCTGATGAGATATTTACCTCACTTGAGGGACAAATATGACAGGCCAGCAGTGGAAATATGTATTTGTCAATACATTGAACATATACTAGTATTAAAGAACAGTTGAATCACATTACTTTCTATTTGCGTTACTATCCGAGAAGCATCGTTTCAATTAAGCACTTGAGTATCGAGCTTACGTTGACCAAGAGTCTCCAGCGTTTTCTTCAGATCATCCAGGAAGCTTCGTTGATCTCTAAAATGGCTGAAAATGTACCAGATGTGACAATATGTTTCTTTCCATCGGGTGCTTCTGTGCGATTAATATTCCCTTATAATAGTAACAACAGCACAGCTTCTGTTGGACTCAACACACTAACTATGTTACGTGTGACTCCTTAACAAACAATTCTACTCAACAAACATGGACAACACTATCACACAGGATCTGTCATCGCCAACACTCGAAGTGAGTACAAAGGCTACACTACAACTGGGTATACTTTAAATGCAAACAATAACATGATATTATGAACAAAAAGTTTTATAGGACAGGGACTCACTGGTCACGTTTTCCAACACTAGACAGGAGAGCAGGAAGTGCGCTTTCGATCACTGTTGGTGCAAGGGCTGGAAAAGAAGTCAAAAGTATACAGCTATTTTGTCCAATGATGTGACTGAAATGAAGGGTATTCTGCAGCCGTGGACTATTGACGAAGAAGAGTGCAGAGGATATTATCAATGAAAACTCGCCTTTCTCTACGGTCATCAAACGACTGTTAATACTGGTTTAAACACGCTAGTTATATACTCACTCTCAACTGCCTTAAGCGCTTCTGTAAAAACAAATTGAAAGAAATAAGCTCATTGGTTCACATCTCATCAAGAGTCACCTTCATCAGCTGATGAGATATTTACCTCACTTGAGGGACAAATATGACAGGCCAGCAGTGGAAATATGTATTTGTCAATACATTGAACATATACTAGTATTAAAGAACAGTTGAATCACATTACTTTCTATTTGCGTTACTATCCGAGAAGCATCGTTTCAATTAAGCACTTGAGTATCGAGCTTACGTTGACCAAGAGTCTCCAGCGTTTTCTTCAGATCATCCAGGAAGCTTCGTTGATCTCTAAAATGGCTGAAAATGTACCAGATGTGACAATATGTTTCTTTCCATCGGGTGCTTCTGTGCGATTAATATTCCCTTATAATAGTAACAACAGCACAGCTTCTGTTGGACTCAACACACTAACTATGTTACGTGTGACTCCTTAACAAACAATTCTACTCAACAAACATGGACAACACTATCACACAGGATCTGTCATCGCCAACACTCGAAGTGAGTACAAAGGCTACACTACAACTGGGTATACTTTAAATGCAAACAATAACATGATATTATGAACAAAAAGTTTTATAGGACAGGGACTCACTGGTCACGTTTTCCAACACTAGACAGGAGAGCAGGAAGTGCGCTTTCGATCACTGTTGGTGCAAGGGCTGGAAAAGAAGTCAAAAGTATACAGCTATTTTGTCCAATGATGTGACTGAAATGAAGGGTATTCTGCAGTCGTGGACTATTGACGAAGAAGAGTGCAGAGGATATTATCAATGAAAACTCGCCTTTCTCTACAGTCATCAAACGACTGTTAATACTGGTTTAAACACTCTAGTTATATACTCACTCTCAACTGCCTTAAGCGCTTCTGTAAAAACAAATTGAAAGAAATAAGCTCATTGGTTCACATCTCATCAAGTGTCACCTTCATCAGCTGATGAGATATTTACCTCACTTGAGGGACAAATATGACAGGCCAGCAGTGGAAATATGTATTTGTCAATACATTGAACATATACTAGTATTAAAGAACAGTTGAATCACATTACTTTCTATTTGCGTTACTATCCGAGAAGCATCGTTTCAATTAAGCACTTGAGTATCGAGCTTACGTTGACCAAGAGTCTCCAGCGTTTTCTTCAGATCATCCAGGAAGCTTCGTTGATCTCTAAAATGGCTGAAAATGTACCAGATGTGACAATATGTTTCTTTCCATCGGATGCCTCTGTATGGTTAATTTCTAGAGAATAACCAACGAGGTACGAGTGAGTACGGGAAATATTCCCCACTTGAAATAATGTTCACAGTGCCAAGCCTTGGTGGATATTCTATTTACTATCCATAATGTAAATGAAAAAAAAACCACAAATTAAATGCCACTCGGAGACAGGACCTGAGATCTCAAATAGCTGATTCGTATTCATGCGCGTGTTAAGCCTAACTTCTCCAGTGGTAATGACATAACTACGCTATGGCAAATAGTACTTCGTGAAATCACTTTAAAATGTAGCAAAAATATATTTATGGAAATATATTCTCTTTAACCTTATTAAATGTAAACTTTTAAATGTGAACTTAATAACAACCAAGACGATATTTGATCAAGTCAGTGCAAATGAACATCGTCCACTCACGACTACATGACGTGTTTCAAGTGACTGCTGACGGTGTAATGTTGAAACACACTTTAGTTTCAACCTATCAAATTTGGGGGAAGTCAGCGATTAAATGCTGGGAAATATAAAAGACAACCATCCCACGAATATGTCTACAAAAAGTTTTCTGTCAAGAACCTCAAAAAGTTGGAAGATTAACCAACATCTCATTCTGTGGAAGGCGTGGTGGGGTAAAAACATTCCAAGGAGAATAACTCAAGTCGGAATCCGAGTGATTGGGAAGAATACGCCTCATCGAAGCAGGAGGTCGACTGACAGAGTCGTTCGAGATGTTCATATGGAATACACCATCATAAATATTGGACCTGAGAATGCTGAATCTACAGAAAGAAGATTTGGGGCTTGCGGATGTGACTTCATGGTGACAGTCTGAGACAGAATATGAGAGTGCCGAGTTGTGGAGTTACAAGGGTTTGACTATGATTTATTGATGGATTGATGTTGTTTCTCATTTATTGAAGAACAACTGTTTATTGCTTTATGCCCGGAAGTGATTTGATGCGGTACACCACTGTCTGGATGAGACGTTTACGGGATCAGAGTTAGCCTAATGGCGGCCATGTTTGTTTACAAACAACATGCAAACGATTGTTTTCGGGTTTTTCCTGTCTGCACTCGTTCACATCGAGTAAGGGTGCAGCAGTGAAGTGTCATCAACTGACCGTTTCAGTTGGTTCTTACGGTAGCATCTGGAGCTGCTCATTTATGACGTCATTCTGACGTCACGTCACAATATAATTTGAATGACGTCACCACTGTGGATGACACAACAAAACAATTGTTTACGATGTTTCTACGTTTCAGTACGCAGGGGATAGACTCTCCTACCCAGAGTTCCATGTTATGCCTAGTCATCGCTGCGCCGGAGTGTGCAGGGAATAGTCTTGCAGTTTCAAGGAATCGAATACCATTTGATCATGTTTTTTCAACCAATCAAATTACAGAACACAGTAACTTTTGGTTTACAATTATCAATGAAACGGATAAAAATCGTCATTGAACCACTCTCCTAGTCAGAGTCCCATGCGGCCAGCCAACATAGTACCTCTGCCACAGGTCAGAAAGATCTGACGATTACTCACATCTTACACAGTCCATTCAATATAGTTCCATTCAATAGTTAACCCTTTTATTTTAGACGAGGCTACACATCTTATTTCACATCGTTGTTAAGATGGTTTAGTTTCAAAGAGAAAATATCGTAAAACGTGCAACAGTTTTTCGATTTGCGATTTTACTTTACATAGCTTGTACGACTCCACGTGCTGTCACCGAAGACTAATGGAGAGCACACGATGCAGCCGGTTTGAGATGTAAACATGTATTGTCATAAACCTTACTGACGCCTTATTGTAGAAGACTGTCTACGTAACAGTGCAAAACAATAAGAAAACCGCCCCGCAGTGTGTGCGTTATGCCAGACTCTGCTTATTCATGAATATGCGGGCTTGTATACAAACAGGAGGAACAAGGGGAAAGTCCGGTAACATGATATGTAAATTAGCCTGTGACAGTGATGTTATGGTAAATCATCGCTGCGCCGGAGCGTGTCAACGAACGTACTTCATGGAAAGTAGTTCCGTCAACAATCACATTATCTGCATAACTGACCAATCAACATCCAGAATCACTATTGTGCAGATATCAAGGAGATATTACACGGGATCTGCTCGCCCCTGTGGGTAATAACCCCTTATAATAATAACTACTACAGTACAGCTTCTAGAAATTGAGAAAGTTGTTTTGGCGCATATTTAATACATGTATAGTACGAAGTGTTACTTAAAGGAATATGTTGAAATGTGATTTTTTACAGCTTAAGTGTTTTCTCAGTAGTTTGTGAGACCTCCTTGCGCTGCAATACACGACTAAATACTGATCTAGGTTTGTTTGGGGTTTTTTTATTATTCTACCCTTGATTGGTCCAACACATTCTGTTGTAACTTGGACTTTCCTGCCACAGTGATTGAGAGTTAGACTGCATACACATCTACTGTGGGGATTGCAACCACACGGTTGGCGAAGGACGTCGCCATGTTAGTTCCATCATGCATTCCGCAATATTTCCGGGGATTAATGAGTATTTGTTTACGTTATGATAAGGGTTAAGACCTGGACAGTAGCTGGGACAGTCTAAATCTTGAACATTTTCGTCCTACAACCAATGTTTTGTGTAGCAGGGGGTGTCTTTTAAGTCTTTACCATGTTGGAAAACCCAGTTATCCTCATGCAGTTTTCAAGCAGTTGGAATTTGAAACGAGAAACAAACATGTATGTAGGAGGTTTACCAGTTTCGTGTGGCTCGTACACTGATTATTGAACAATAGTAGATTTAATATGTAGAATCTTTTCATTCATTCTTTCATTGTAGTTCGTTTTGAAGTACAAGAATCCCAGAGATTACGTTTAAAATCAATTCAACAAATCCCAAATATCCATCCTTGAGTGAATGCAAGCTCATCAAGCAAAAGAAACGTTTAAGACACATCCATGTCAATTAGGAAAATTACAGAACTAGGAAAAGTGAACTTGCATCCTTTCCACGCTTCATGTTTTACTTACACATCTCGCTTTCCAACGAGAGCAGTCAGTCCAGCACTGATTAGGCTTGGGGCAACCTCTGAAAGTAAGTACACATATATACAGAGCCGTAACTTAAATTCGTGGATAACTTTGATTCGTGGATCGCGGAAAATCTAATGCTAGCTCATAAATCAAGTCTCAACTGACGTCATGAAGTGTTATTGTCGATGTATATGCAATACCACTCCTCGCTGACAAAAATAGTGCCGAATCTCTACATAACACGCAAGTACACTAAATATTATTTAGATTGATAGATAGATTGGATATTTATATAGCGCACATATCCACGCACTAGTGCATGCTCAAGGCGCTGGTATTTTTCCCTCGATCAGCGGATGTCAATCTCAACAGCACATCGTATTTCAACTCCCTGGGGAGTATACAACTCTTGCTGCCACTAGGCGCACCGAGTTTATTGTGGCTCTCTCATCCTAACGAGGTACCCAGCTGACAGCTGGGTGGACCGGGACACATAGTCACAGCACTTTGTCCAAGTTTACTGCACGTTGTTGTACCCGCATCTAGGTGTTTGCACGGGTTTGTGTGGCCACCATCTGGTCATCTACCAACGGATTCGTGGGTTATTTTAAGTGCAGAGGGTTGTGTACTGTACACTAGGGGTTGTGACAACACTGAAAGAGTCAGCACACAAAGTTGACTCCAAGGTTTTTTCACCCGGTCACAGGTGGGCTCGACCCCGACACCTCAACCTCGCTGGATCACTAGCCTGGCCTTAGCCAGCTCGCCCACCGTGCCCCATGCCCCACCATTTTCCAACACTGTGATAAATGGCCTAAGATTACGGAAGCGCATTAGGGTCACGGTGAAAATTTGTTTTGGTGTCACTATCTCCTACGTAGGACTTAATATCTCCTACGTAGGACTTATTATCACCTATGTAGGACTTAATATCTCTTACTTAGGACTTATTATCACCTACGTGGGTCTTAGAATTTACTACAAAATTCCACCAGACCTCTCTTACATCCACGAATCAAGGTTACGCACGTGTAGTGCAGGCTAGTTGGTGGTGGTGTTAGTAGTAGGAGATGGAGGAGTAGTAGTGGTAGTAGTCGTAATAGTAGTAGAGGTGGTAGTGATAGTCGTAGTTGTAGTAGCAGTAACAGTAGTGGTGGTAGTTGTGGTAGTGGTGGTGGTGGTAGTGGTGGTGGTGGTGGTAGTAGTAGTAGTAGTAGTAGTAGTAGTAGTAGTAGTAGTAGTAGCATGGGACTCGCTTTCATTGTAGTAGCAGTAGGAGGAGATGGGGGAGTAGTAGAGGTGGTAGTGGTGGTGGTGGTGATGGTGATAGTGGCAGTGGTAGTGGTGATGGTGATAGTGATAGTGATAGTGACAGTGGTAGTGGTGATGGTGATAGTGACAGTGGTAGTGGTAGTAGCAGTAGCTGTAGTGGTGGTGGTGGTATGAAGGAACAGATGTTTGCTGGTTTGTGACGTGAGGCATATGTAGCTGTCTGTGTGGGGCGAAAAGTATCGCAATCCCAATGATTTCTCATATTCATATATATATTAATGTTCATAACTGCTCGTGTCAAGATGCATGATGAGCCTCCGGATGCATCATATGATTTTGTGAAGAAAGGCATACAAAATTATCACCACACGTATGTAGAAAACTCACTTTCAGCAACTGGTAGCACCTCTGAAATAAAAGTATGTAAGTTATGTTTAATCTAGTTCACTTTGAACATAGAGATGATATTCTAAATTTGTATCAATATCCTCAATAGAACAATGTCCCCAGTTAAAACAGTTTGATTATATATTTCTCTTTTCTTTAATATGTCTACAAAAAATGGTCGGTTTAGCAACATGATCACATCTAGAGTAGGTAGAACATGATCACATTTAGATTATGTGGAGCATAATCACATTTACTGTACTTTGAAGATGATCACATTTAGAATAGATGGAACATGATCACATTTAGAGTATGTGGAACATGGTCACATTTAGAGTAGGTAGAACATAATCACATTTAGAATAGGTGGAACATGATGATATGTGGTTGGAGTATAATCACATTTAGGGTAAGTAGAGTATGATAATATTTAGAGAGGGTGGAGCATGATCACATTTAGAGTGGGTGGAATATGATCACTTTTAGTGTAGGTAGAGTGGGTGAAATATGTACTTTATGTCGCATGTCGTTTGTATTTTAGTACCTGAAAAACATTCTCCCTCTTAAGGAAATATAAATACACTTACGTTTTCCAATCTCTTCCACGACCGGTAGAGCGGCTAGACAATGTAATATGCATTTTGTTAAAAATTGTATGGCAGTGTATGATATTAATCAATGAAAAAACATACGAACTTATATTTTATGCATCTATGTACAGCGCAGCGTTAATGTGTGTATATGCAAGAATCGGTCCGTGTAGTTGCGTTCACCCAACATGGAATGTCAGACACCATGAAATGTCAGACACCATGGAATGTCACACAGTATGAAATGTCACACAACATGAAATGTCAGACACCATGAAATGTCAGACACCATGGAATGTCACACAGTATGAAATGTCACACAACATGAAATGTCAGACCCCATGAAATGTCAGACACCATGAAATGTCACACAACATGAAATGTCACACAACATGGAATGTCACAGAGCATGAAATGTCAGACACCATGAAATGTCACACAACATGGAATGTCAGACACCATGAAATGTCAGACACCATGAAATGTCACACAGCATGGAATGTCAGACAACATGAAATGTCAGACCCCATGAAATGTCAGACACCATGAAATGTCACACAACATGAAATGTCACACAACATGGAATGTCACAGAGCATGAAATGTCAGACACCATGAAATGTCACACAACATGGAATGTCAGACACCATGAAATGTCACACAACATGAAATGTCACACAACATGGAATGTCACACAACATGGAATGTCACAAAACATGAAATGGATTCTTGAGGCAGCTGCTGGAACGTGTCTCTGAAGCATCTGACCAACGTACACATTTACAGAAGGAAGAAAATGTGTGTAGGTCTACACTGAATCCGTTCTCTAATACAGGAAGCCAAAATGGCGTTACTCTGAGTAGACAACATCTAACCTTTGGCAGCAGTGGTGATGGCATTACCCACTGTCTCCAGGCCTTTCTTGATATCATCAAAGATATTCCTCCTATGCCTGTGAGAAGGAAAGCCAAGAACTGTACGATCTGAAGTTGAATCTCTACAGTGGGTCATGTAAATGTCCCTCTCAATGATCTATGACAGCTTGTGCGCATATCATTATTAATTACTTTCTGACAATTAAGTTCGCTGGAGAATGCTGACAATATATCTCAAATTGCGAACAATAAATGAATCGTATTCATGTAGTCTCTACCATACCCAGAGCATGTGTAATGTGACTGAGCATGGCTTTAAGCCGTTTTAGCAATATTTCAGCAATATCACGTTGGGGCTATCCCACCGTCCTCCCAAGTATGCCCCAGTTCAAATGATATTCACAGTGCCAAACCTTGGTGGTTACTCTATTTATTACCCAAAATGTGATTTTTATAGAAAAAAACACAAAATAAAAACCCCTCGGAGACAGGACCTGAGATCCCAAATAGCTGATTCGTATTCATGCGCGTATTAAGCCTAACTTTTCCAGTGGTAATAACATAACCACGCTATGGCAAATAGTACTTCGTGAAATCACTTTAAAATGTAGCAAAAATATATTTAAGGAATACTTTATTAAGTTTTGTTATTATAATCTTTTAAATGCAATATCACTGAACTTAATAACAATCAAAACGATATTTGATCAAGTCAGTGCGAATGAACATCGTCCACTCACGACTACATGACGTGTTTCAAGTGACTGCTGACGGTGTAGTGTTGACACACACTTTAGTTTCAACCTATCTAATTTGGGGGAAGTCAGCGATTAAATGCTGGGAAATATAAAAGACAACCATCCCACGAATATGTCTACAAAAAGTTTTCTGTCAAGAACCTCAAAAAGTTAGAAGATTAACCAACATCTCATTCTGTGGAAGGCGTGGTGGGGTAAAAGCATTCCAAGAAGGATAACTCAAGTCGGAATCCGAGTGATTGGGAAGAATACGCCTCATCGAAGCAGGAGGTCGACTGACAGAGTCGTTCGAGATGTTCATGTGGAATACACCATCATAAATATTGGACCTGAGAATGCTGAATCTACAGAATGAAGATTTGGGGCTTGCGGTTGTGACGTCATGGTGACAGTCTGAGACAGAATATGAATGTGCCGAGTTGTGGAGTTACAGGGGTTTGACAATGATTTATTGATAGATTGATGTTGTTTCTCATTAACTGAAAAACAACTGTTTATTGCTTTATAACCGGAAATGATTTGATGCGGTACACCATTGTCTGGATGAGACGTTTACGGGTTCAGAGTTAGCCTAGTGCGGTTTGTTTACAAACACTATGCAAACGATTGTTTTGGGGTTTTACTGTCTGCACTCGTTTACATCGAGTACGGGTGCAGCAGTGAAGTGTCATCAGCTGGCTGTTTCAGCTTGTTCTTATGGTAGCATCTGGAGCTGCTCATTTGTGACGTCATTCTGACGTCACGTCACAATATGATTTGAATGACGTCACCACTGTGGATGACACAACAAAACAATTGTTTACGATGTTACTACCTTTCAGTACCCAGCGAATAGTCTTGCAGTTTCCGGAAATCGAACACCATTTGACCATGTTTTTCAACCAATCGGACGCCTACGTTTCCAAATGTATTCTCGTGCTTCAAATACTCAATAACACCAGGAAATTGGCAAACACATGATGTTTATCTCCTAATTCAACAATGATAGATTTTAAATGTACGATATTTTTCTTTTGTTGTTTTTATGGGTGTGATTAAGTATTGTAGTTCGTTTTGAAGTACAAGAATCCCAAAGAGTACGTTTAAAAACAATTCAACAAATCCCAAATATCCATCCTTGAGTGAATGCTTCCTCGTCAAGCAAAAGAAACGTTTAAGACACATCCATGTCAATTAGGAAAATTACAGAACTAGAAAAAGTGAACTTGCATCCTTTCCACGCTTCATGTTTTACTTACACATCTCGCTTTCCAACGAGAGCAGTCAGTCCAGCACTGATTAGGCTTGGGGCAACCTCTGAAAGTAAGTACACATATATACAGAGCCGTAACTTAAATTCGTGGATAACTTTGATTCGTGGATCGCGGAAATTCTTATGCTGGCTCATAAATCAAGTCTCAACTGATGTCATGAAGTGTTATTGTCGATGTATATGCAATGCCACTCCTCGCTGACGAAAAAGTTCCGAATCTCTACATTATGAACACGCAAGTACACTAAATATTATTTTCCAACACTGTGATAAATAGCCTCAGCTGACTAATACCGCTATTGCCAAATTTGATTTCCACAAAACGTCAAGTGAAAAAGTTACCGTTAGCTCCAACCTTCTCTCATTTTCCTTACTGGCTTCCATGGTGTCAATTTTACTGCAGTGGGATGTCTTACACAAAGATATAAAGTAACGGACTACGTAATGCACGAAATAAAGTGACGTCACATTTTTGGGGCACACGAATGGGTGATGATTGCAAATGACTTCCGTAAACAAACGTTTCATTTACGAGTGGTAAATTAGGCATTATGATCTTGCTGTAGCAGTGAATAAAATAATCAGTGTGTTTACAAAATGAAATAGTGCATTTAATATATACATTCCGCCGCACCTCTCTTACATCCACGAATCAAGGTTACGCACGTGTAGTGTAGGCTAGTTGGTGGTGGTGTTAGTAGTAGGAGATGGAGGAGTAGTAGAGGTGGTAGTGGTGGTAGTAGTCGTAATAGTAGTGGAGGTGGTAGTGATAGTCGTAGTTGTAGTAGCAGTAACAGTAGTGGTGGTAGTTGTGGTAGTGGTGGTGGTGGTAGTAGTGGTGGTGGTGGTGGTGGTGGTAGTAGTAGTAGTAGTAGTAGTAGTAGTAGTAGTAGTAATAGTAGCATGGGATTCGCTTTCATTGGTACTTTTGTCACGATATGCACGTTCATTTTCATTTTTACGAATGTCATATTTTTTTAGAAGCATTTGGTGGATATGTGAGAACACCCCGATGATGGTTGTAACTGCCCATTTGGATGCAAAAACATGTTAACAAACGGTGCAATCATAATACAAACGGTACCTTGTCAGAACCAAATTTTACATTTGGTTTTGAAAGGTGACGGGGCTTTTTTGGCGGCGGCTCAGTGGATAATGTGTGTTAAGAGGCAGTGTTATTCATAACGGAACAATGTCCCCAGTGTAACACCTTTGCACCTGTTGCCAATCAGTATGGTAACGTGGGAGAAACTGCAATATTATTTTGTATGTACTTACTTTCCAAAGTGGGCAGCAAATCTATAATAAAACAAAGGCGATACTGTTAAAAACTGGTTATTACACAAGAAAACTGCATTTTCAGACTCTTGCAGAGGCTCTTGTCGTTAATACCACAATGCAGACTGAGGATCTAAACCTTGTGTGTCGAGAAGTACAGACTCTTGGTAATACCATAATGAGTCTGTGTGTCCAGAGGTACAGGCTCTTGGTAATACCATAATGTGTCTGTGTGTCCAGAGGTACAGACACTTGGTAATACCATAATGTGTCTGTGTGTCCAGAGGTACAGGCTCTTGGTAATACCATAATGTGTCTGTGTGTCCAGAGGTACAGACACTTGGTAATACCATAATGTGTCTGTGTGTCCAGAGGTACAGACACTTGGTAATACCATAATGTGTCTGTGTGTCCAGAGGTACAGGCTCTTGGTAATACCATAATGTGTCTGTGTGTCCAGAGGTACAGGCTCTTGGTAATACCATAATGTGATTGTGTGTCCAGAGGTACAGACACTTGGTAATACCATAATGTGTCTGTGTGTCCAGAGGTACAGACACTTGGTAATACCATAATGTGTCTGTGTGTCCAGAGGTACAGACACTTGGTAATACCATAATGTGTCTGTGTGTCCAGAGGTACAGACACTTGGTAATACCATAATGTGTCTGTGTGTCCAGAGGTACAGACACTTGGTAATACCATAATGTGTCTGTGTGTCCAGAGGTACAGACACTTGGTAATACCATAATGTGTCTGTGTGTCCAGAGGTACAGACACTTGGTAATACCATAATGTTTCTGTGTGTCCAGAGGTACAGACACTTGGTAATACCATAATGTGTCTGTGTGTCCAGAGGTACAGACACTTGGTAATACCATAATGTGTCTGTGTGTCCAGAGGTACAGACACTTGGTAATACCATAATGTGTCTGTGTGTCCAGAGGTACAGACACTTGGTAATACCATAATGTGTCTGTGTGTCCAGAGGTACAGACACTTGGTAATACCATAATGTGTCTATGTGTCATCATGGACATTATCATCATCTAGATCTTTTGAAACCAAAACGTTGACGCTGAGATAAGAGACTGACCGTTAACTGAAAGTTAATAAACATTAGCTGTTTAACCTTCGAGCACAGCATCCCTGTTACACCAGTCAATATGCCTTGTAAGCCAAGCGTCATGACAGAGGATGCACCACCAATGTCTCCACTATGTACACATCATGACTGCTTGTTCTCCTTCACTAGGAAAGTGTTTGTTCAATACTCACCTTTCCCGACCTGCTCCACCACGGGAAGTGCCTCTGCAAGGGAAGTGGTACTGTTCGTGAGTTCTGCTATTGTGTGTCTTGAAGTATACAACTCACAGCTATCACCCGGTTCTAATTATATTGTATCAGAAATACATTATAGCCAGAGATAAGCCACACTCTCCTGTTCGGTTATTAGCATGCAGTTTATGTACCACGGGACAAGAGCAGGTTCAAAACATGGCTGCGTGTGCTACTGGAAGCCTTTTACAATTTCGTTTTACGATTTTGACTGTTGGCTATGACTGTTTCACATCAGATTGATATCATCGCTAGTTTTGACGTAATCATGTAACCTTGAGAATGAATTACAAAAGGAAGGTTTTAGTGTGCTTTGGGAAAGTCCTAGCTGAATACCTAAATTTTTGTTTGTTTGTTTGTTTGTTTGTTTCTTGTGTTTTTTATATAAAATGCCGAAATTCGTTATAATTTGTTGACTGGGTTGAATAGGATGCGGCGAATCGTCACCCGGAGCCGTGCCCGGTATGTTGCCCGGAAGGCACCCTGGGAGGGAGGGACACAAGGTCCGTGCTTCAATCAGTCACAGAGTGTCAACAATTAAAAAAAAAACGGTCCATGTCAAACTATTTTACTTTCATTTGCTTATCTATCATGAGCCAAAGTGACCACTCACTGCACAATATACTAGCATTCTATCAACTTCAGCAACAATACACAATAACGATCCTCATCCAACTGCTGGGCAGTTGATTTTCGAAAAGTCATATTATGAATTCGATCCAGTCACGCTTACATATGGCTGAACGTTGAATCCGATTCGAACGCCGACAAACAAGGACGAAGTCCTATTTGGCGCAAACACCGGAAGTCGTACCTTCATATACCTTTGTACATTCACATTTGGATAATTACCGGTTTAACCTCTATATAAACCGAATTATGTTAGGATAAACATTGTTCATGGCGAAACCGTTTCCTCTTTAAGCTTTGCATTGGTGTAAGGTTATAATGCGTGAGGCGCATTCTCGGATCTTACATGAATTTCTTATGGTGCTCGTAACAGTGGCGGACAAGAAAGAAATGACTTACTTTGGGCGATGTTTGCGACTTCTGAAATGAGAAATAGTAAAAACATGATTCAAGCTGGTTTGTTCTCCTGTATGGAAGTTCATCTATAATCTATACTCGACATTATGGCAAAACATAAGGTCAGTTGATTGGGTTGTGTTATAAGCATTCAGTAAAACCAGATGTCATGTTTCAGAATATGTTTGATGACCGTAGCTCTTTCTAGAAAAAAAATTTGTTTTTCTATTTTTCCGTACCCTGGCCGAACTTTTCAAATCCATTTTTCAGCGTGTCCAGGAAACTCCTCTTGTGGATAGATTTGGCGATGTCCTCGATGTGATCCGATGTGACTAAAAGCAGATTTACGCTATGAGTTAGTGAGTAAAAATGGTTTCACGTCGCTTTTGTCGATATTCTAGCAATGTCATCTCGGCGGACACCGGAAATGGGTTTCAAATATTGTACCAGCGTAAGAAATCGACCCCTGGCCTTCAACATTAAGCCATGTGAAATGTACATATGGCAAGTGCTTCAAGTGTTACACCTTGACACACACGTGTTATCATATGTCAGGTTACGGATGTTACCATATGTCAGATGCACAGGTGTTACCATATGTCAGATGCACAGGTGTTACCATATGTCAGATGCACAGGTGTTACCATATGTCAGATGTACAGGTGTTACCATATGTCAGATGCACAGGTGTTACCATATGTCAGATGCACAGGTGTTACCACATGTCAGATGTACGGATATTACCTTATGTCATTTCTACGGATTTACCCTGTGTTACACACCTGCATGCCTCTGGAGGATGTCATGCAAGTGGTCAGCTCGACTCACAGCCAGGATGCAGAGAACAAGGAACACCCTCATGATGCTGGATAAACAGACAGACAAAGCTCACAAGTGGCCTCGCAACCTGTCAGAATGGTGTTGTATATAACACGTAAACAGATTATACCTGTATACATAATATATATTAACTCCAGACTAAAGTCATAACTCTTTATCAACCCATGCAGATAATGCTTTGAACACGTAATCCTTACCTGAACCACGTATACGAATTGTTAAATACATCAGCTCGCCATTACAAACCCATTATATCGATTTCCTCTCGACTTTGGGCAGATACTAAGTATTTCCTGTTTGAGGAATACCAACGTACATTATAATACCATTACTCCTAAACGTCCAACTTGGAACAATCATATCAGAACAAAACACCTAAACGTCCAACCTGGAAACAATCATATCAGAACAAAACACCTAAACGTCCAGCCTGGGAACAATCATATCAGAACAACATACCTAAACGTCCAACCTGGAAACAATCATATCAGAACAACATACCTAAACGTCCAACCTGGGAACAATCATATCAGAACAACATACCTAAACGTCCAACCTGGGAACAATCATATCAGAACAAAACACCTAAACGTCCAACCTGGAAACAATCATATCAGAACAAAACACCTAAACGTCCAACCTGGAAACAATCATATCAGAACAACATACCTAAACGTCCAACCTGGGAACAATCATATCAGAACAACATACCTAAACGTCCAACCTGGGAACAATCATATCAGAACAAAACACCTAAACGTCCAACCTGGAAACAATCATATCAGAACAAAACACCTAAACGTCCAACCTGGGAACAATCATATCAGAACAACATACCTAAACGTCCAACCTGGAAACAATCATAGCAGAACAAAACACCTAAACGTCCAGCCTGGAAACAATCATATCAGAACAAAACACCTAAACGTCCAACCTGGGAACAACCATCAGAAAATATTATGTAAACGGCTACCCAGAACACAACCAATGGAATGCGCAATGCTTTAAATTCTGTCAATGAGCACAACAGTTCTAAATAAAACTGCAAAGAAGACACAATGTCAAGTGAAGATGACAATGCACCGGCTACATTAACTGCACATTCTGGTGCCAGGTGCTAATCTACGTACCTGGTGCGGTGTTTTCGGTCAGTGCAGCCACTGCATGCAGGTGGGTCAAACTTTATATAGCTTCTGCACAGGGTGTGGAGGGACATGTGTGATCTTCACAACTGTTGTATTCCCAGGGTTCCTTGCCTTGACGTCGTCCTATCAAGAAAGCACCCATGACACTGATACGCTTCTTATTGGACTCCAGTAATACACATAATAATGAAGGCATTAGTACCGTCTGTAATGTAGAACTGTCTACAGCTAGCAGTCAGTATAACAAGAAATGACGAACTGAGATCAACAAATCCAGAATGTGGTATCACCCTACACACTGGATACAATACCGAGGTACACTGTGAATGTAATGCCATCCTGTTCTGTGAATGCAATGTCATCCTGTACTGTGAATGTGATACCATTCTGTACCATTGTGTACTATGAATGTAATACCATCCTTACACTGTGAATGCAATACCATCCTGTACTGTGAATGCAATACCATCCTGTACTGTGAATGTAATACCATCCTTACACTGTGAATGTAATACCATCCTGTACTGTGAATGTAATACCATCCTTACACTGTGAATGCAATACCATCCTGTACTGTGAATGTAATACCATCCTTACACTATGAATGCAATACCACCCTGTACTGTGAATGTAATACCATCCTTACACTGTGAATGCAATACCATCCTGTACTGTGAATGTAATACCATCCTTCAGCTGGAGTTACATCAGTACCACGACGTCCCTTTGTCGAGTGAAGGAACATACTGTGTGATGCAATACAGATATCTTTTCAACGGGTGATTCCAGGATTGTTACTGTTACCAAGCTGGCTAGTGCCGAGACCTCGGAAGCGAAGGTTTACTTGTTTAGCTGCTTGCCAGTTTCTGACAATACTCATAGACATTTTACACGATACAATGTGAGTATAATGCTCCATTGCCTAACTCTTATAGATTAACAGTATCTCTGAGAGACTAAAACTGGTCTAACATGTCACGCATACATGTGTGTGTGTGTGTCTGTGTGTCTGTGTGTGTGCGTGCGTGTGTGTTACAGTCAATGTGAATTGTTTACATAAAGCATGGTATGTAGGTAGCAGGCATGTACTCTGCTCTACTTAACCAATTAACATTTGTATGCCACATACTAACTGATCTCCACCTGAGACTTCGACAACAAGGGACATGCTGACAATGGCCTTGTAAAGCAGGTTGTCTCCTTTAATCACGTGACGCACTTCTGTTTTAGGTACTCGTGCTTGCATGATTTTCTTGACGGAGTGATTACATGACATACATTGTGTCACTTTCGCTGTGTTGAGAGTTGAAACGACCTTGAGACAATTAACCACTTGTACCTCATTGGACGTGCAGAAACTTCTGCAAATACTTACCACGTAAGCCTCGAGCTGACGTCGAGGCCACACAATCGCTGAACAAAGGTTCTTACGGCCTCAACCACATTTAACCTGTTAAACTTAACCTGATTTTATTGCCATTACAATCTAAGCTTTAAACAGCTAGATTAATTTACGTAGAAGTTGTTGAAAATGTAGGCCATGCGCCTGAGAGATGTTTTGATGTTATATGGACCAGTCTTCAAGGTTCACCAGACGTCGAGTTGAGCTCGGTACTCATTAATGGGGACGGTAGGGTGGCCTCGTGTTCATGCGTTCGTTCGTCACGCCGAAAATTCGCATTCGATTCCCAAGATGGGTACAATGTATGAAGCCCATTTCTGGGGTCCACAACTGTGATATTGTTTGGATATTGCTAAAAGCGTCGTTAAACGGAACTCACTAACTCACTACCTTCTCATGTATTTCCTCCACTCCAACAGCGCATCTAAGTAACACGCATTCCACGGAATTGTGATGGTGTTGCAATATGTACCTGTTCGTGGTACAGTACTGAGATAAATAGGATTCGTTTTAAAATTTAACCTAGATAACATGGTGGAGTAAAATTCGACCTTAGGGGTGCAAACAAACAAGAGAGTGTCAGACCGATAACTAGTATTTATATTAATTTCGGTACTAACATCTTTCGTGCGATTCTGAGGTGTTTTGAAAATTAGTTTCACTGGACAAGATGGTTTTCATGGATATGTGCCGTAGAGCAACAAACAATCGATTCATAAATACTTTTGAAAAGACGTTTCTGTCTGCACATTGAAGAAACTAGGGGCAGTAAATCATGAAACAAAAGCTTCGCCGGCCTTTCCAGCAGACCACAAAAACAGCCGGCCTCTGGTGGACCTGGTTTATTGGAAGGAACACAGGGAGGATCTGGCTTGTCAAGGACACACCAGTAATTACTTGCTGTTTTATTTACTGCCACCAAAACATTGTCCAATACCAGCATTTAAACCCCCCTTACTTCCTTCTATCTTTTTCTTCCACCCATCCTTTCATTCACCATTCCTTCCTTATTTCCATCCATTCTTCCTTCCTTCCAACCATCAATCCTTCCATCCACCCCTCTATCCACCGACAACTCATCCTCCATCCATATATCCATCCACCCGTCCATTCGTCCATCCATCCATCCACCACCTTTGTCTGTTGCGCACATCTAGCTTGCAATACTCATACCAAGACGATGACAAATAATACTGATTTTTTTTTCGGTTTTCTGGAAATTATGGGGACTCTACTTACCATATTCATCTTCCTGTTGAGTGTGCGTAATGCAGTCATTAAACCAGTTTTCATCGTCAATAGCCGCGGGACACACGGTGACTGTGTAAACAACGTGTAAATTAACGCCGATCACATCCTCATAGCTAACGAAACAAGACTCTTTGTAGAAGCTCTCCTTGTCTGATTCTTTGAAGTACAAACAGGATTTCTAGTGTAATGGTTGAAAGGCTCGTCCTCCTACCAAGAAATGTTGAAATTTTCAGGTGTTCATGTGATGAGTGTACATCAATAAATATTATGTTTCTTTACTTCTTTGTTTGTTTTCAGCGGGTTTGACTGACTGAATATTGAAAACGCAACATGAAGCTGCAATGTAAAATTGCAGATGATTACAAAGGAACCCCATATGAAAGTCTGTCCAATCAACACATTGTTTACAGTTTGGACGTTCGTAGGTTAAGTCATTTCACAAATACGTAGAACATGGTTACCAATATGTATGTTTCAAGTAGACGCGCGTCACCGGAGTGCCAACACCAAACGCTCCCATTTACATGAACCACATTTGGATTCCAGGTTACGATCGGTCAGCAGTAATCTGTGAAAAAAAATGAATAAGCGTGTCCGGATTGGTGACATGCAGTTCAACAGCTTTCTCATAATATCGATCACTGCTTTTCTCATAATGTCGATCACTGGTTCGCCTGGAAACTCTTTCGAGATAGCTGGAACATGACTGCGGTAAATAGATACATCGTCCGTGGATAATAAATTTTGGGAGGTGCATTACTGAACAAATTTTATGGATAAGAATTGGTACGTGAGGGTGATATTTATATAAAAGCGTTTAAAAACGTTTATAACTCAAGAAATATAAGAAGCTGTTATCCCTGCTAAAGCCTGTTCAATGTTGTATTTCCTGTCCTCTAGAATGCCAATCAAAGAAGTTCATGGAGGTGGGATGAACATACAGTACAGAAAGTTATTTCGTCCTGGCTGATATGCTCATCGTCTGGGGTTCATCAGCAAATGCTCATTGCGGAAAACAATTCTCACATGACAGCGGGGAACGTTTGCTGGTTTTTTTTAAACATTTCACAACAATGCTATATTTTCTTATTTTGTGTCCACTTCAGTGACCATGTCTATTGTACTGGAAGAGGACTTCAAATATAATTTACCATACTGGGTCAAGTGGAGTAAAACTCTGGAAGATACTTCACACATGCCGCCTTAAGAATGGGCATATAGAAGGATACTGGTATTATTCAAGAATATCACGCAAACTGCAAATGTGACATCTTCTCCCTGGCACAGGAATATTATGCCATCTGCAAACTTCCTTTTGTACACGGTGACAAGAAACCCTCAAAAAGTAGATTATACGGTGAATTCAAAGATTATTTGTTTTCTATTTTAATCTATTTATGAGGACATAATCAGCATATCCTTTTGATGTACTAGTATTTGAAACTTGCTTCCCGGTGATGCAGATTATAACGTGAAGTCTTTGTGAAATAGTGTTCCCAAGCCAGGTCATGGAAATGATATTCTATGTTTGCCACACATAGGACAATAGGGAATGATGCAGGGTGTGTTGTATACAACGGCAACTTATTAGTGGTTGAGTTAAGAGCTGTGTCTCAGTATAGAATTGAAAAGATGATATATGACAGCCCGGTACGTTTTCCAGAGATACTTTTCCCCCAGAAACGTATCAGGCTGTACCAGATTCGCAATAGCATGAACAAAGAGGTGATTGTATTTCATAGGGAGTGGCCTTCTTAGAAAAGATAAATGAATATTTTCTATTGCTTTTAGGTCTTGAAAACATAAATTTGAAAAGCCTTGAAAAATGAAAATGATTTAACCATTGTATCAAAGACACTCAGATAACAGCAAAAGCCACTAGAATTAGTAGAGAGTCTTTAACTGGGTTCATTAAGATGCACTGACGATCCCATACTGATTGAGTCGTGACTGCAAGAGGCTGACTATTGCGACACAAACCTGGAGACTATCAACAAACACATTACGTAGCCGATGTCTCTTGGCTACCTCCTGCCCATTGATAAACCATCTGAGGAAAGGGGTAAGAAGTATCCCAGAAACGTCCGGTTGTAAATAATTACGAAAGTCACAAGTGTGCCTGTAATTACTGGGTAAATAGAACGCAGAGGGATTTTGATTTGATTTCACCGTTCTACATAAAGTACGAGTGTAGTGTAGGATCATCTGTTACACGGTTGTTTGTTGACTGTTGTTTAACGCCGCACTGAGCAATATTCCAATTATACTGAGGCGGTCTGAAAATAATAGAGTCTGGTCCAAATAATCCAGTGATCAACAGCATGAACATTGGTTTACGCCGTTGGGATACGATGTATCAACCGAGTCAACGAGCCTTAACACCCAATATCTTTACTCGCCTCTTACAAACATCGATTGCCGACGATAAATTTGCTAACCTTGGTCTTCACAGGTCAGGGGGTATGTTGGTAGAAAGGTCTACTACATCACTCATGCGACCTGTAAGTTTAGCGTCTTTACATTTGTAGACAATGCATGTAGGATGTCCCTTCTTTACCCAGTAATGCTAGTAGTTGCTGCTGGACTATGTTGTAAGAAACTGGGCCACTGGGCCACACAAGTATTCTGACTTTGACAGGATCATTTTGTCTTTTAACAGTTGCTCATGAGGTTGGTGGGATTTTATAGGGTTCAGTTTTTAATGCATATATTATATTATATTATATTATATTATATTATATTATATTATATTATATTATATTATATTATATTATATTATATTATATTTACATATATATTCTGGTTCATAATTATTGAGAATTTTTCTTCTTACTTTAAGCTATCCTAACACCTCAACTGATTCACTGATACTTAAAACTAAGTAATGGTATAAGGGAGGTAACTCATCTTGGCCTACTGAGTATAGTACAATTAGAGTTACCTCCCCTGAATTTGTAGCAGACGTCATTTTCCTCAGCACTGTCAACAATGTCTGCTGAAGATAAAAGAAGGTTGATTTTTGAGTTGTGTAATCAAGGAATTGATGATGTAAATACATTGGCAGAGAGAACAGGAACTCCTCTTTCTACTGTGTATAGGATTAGGAAGAATTTTAAAGAGGGAAAGGATTTTGGGCCCCATAAAGGAGCAGGGGGACCCAGAAAATTGGACTTCTCAGATCGCGTCCGGCTGGGAATTTTAGCGTCTAAAAAGCAAAGGGCAAGCATCTCCAACATCAAGTATGAAATGATAGAAAGGGGATCAACAGTTGTATCAAAATCTACAGTTAGAAGAAATTTGATTGATCTTGGATGGGAGAAAAAGACTGGAATTCCTTCTCCTCTCATGAAACAAGAACATAAAGACAGGCGTGTTGAGTGGTGTTTGGCACATGAAAACTTTGACTGGGAAAATGTGATTTTTACTGATGAAAGCTCAATATGGGTATATCCCAATAATGTGAAAATATGGACAAAGTCTGCGTCAGCACCGTTGTATTGACGACCTAAATACAGCCCAAAGTTTCATGTATGGGGAGGGATATCCTTATTAGGAACGACCCCGCTGTGTGTGTTTGAGGGAAATCTGACAAGTCAACGCTACACTAACATATTAGATAATTTTCTCCTTCCAAGTGCACATGTGTTTTATGGAAATGACTGGATTTTGCAGCAAGATAATGATCCTAAACCCACCGCAAAACATGCCAAGCAGTGGTTTCAGGAGAAAAATGTGACTGCATTACCATTTCCTGCATATAGTCCTGACTTAAATCCCATTGAGAACATTTGGGGGATGATGAAGGAATGTGTGAATCAAAAGGGGTTGACAAAAATTGAAGACATGGAGAGAGAAGTGGTCCGATACTGGGACAGCATAACTCACGAGACACTAACCTCTCTGATAGGAAGTATGCCTACCCGTCTTAGACTGTGCCGTGAAGCTCAAGGAGACTTGATAAAATATTAAATTGTTACCTACACAACATGAAAAGGTCAGTTCACTTTTACAATACATTCAATTTTATCTGATTTGTTCTCGTTTAATAATATGAAATGCTTTAGCTAGTCTCAATAATTTTGAACCATACTGTGTACTTTCTCTGTTACTGTGAGGTACATTGAGACTTTTCTTTTTCTTTCACACTCTTTAAATTTTAGCTCTGGGGTCTTTTTTATTTTTGTAAGTGGTGGCGCCTTCCAGGAATCTTTGTCTAGCGGTATCAGTTCATTCACAATGAACAGCAGCTTACCCTTTGTGGATGTCCGTAATGATGCTGGTCTCATCGTGCCTGGGGTCTGCTGTGGCTCTAGTCTCTCATCTTGTGCCTGGCAGGTTTCTTCAGTTGAAGGATGATCTGTTGTCTGGGGTGGTCTATGCTGCCATCCTGGGGGTGGGGCCTGTGGGTGTTCTTGTTTCCCCTTGGGTCTAGGTATTGCTGCTCACGATGACAACACTTGTGGACGTAATATGGTAGATGTTTTAAACAGACTTCTGTGAAATAGCTATATACGCAGACTATTTTCAGTGAAAACGTATCGGTGAATTTCACTTTAAACAATACTGTAAATCAAATCTCATTCGTATAATGTATAAACCAATAATAACGATTTAAATCTGTGATCATGTGTTAAACAAAAGTTGAATACAGTTCTGAGATTTCATTGTATATACTTTAAGCTCTTGGGTACTTATAATGTATATAGACTAATATTATTGTAGAGAAAACATTTGTGACAAAATCATTTTGCCTGTCCAACTCCTTCACGAATATCAAAGGATCCTGTTCCTTTATAAAGATACGTAATCTTAATTTCACTTTGTTCGGTTTACATTTTTGTTTAAAGTGAAGTTCATCAGTACATATTCACTGCAAACATACTATGACTGCAAATTCATTCGTCCCAGTGTAAATCCGGGTCAGGGGTAGCGTTCTTCAAACATGTTGCTGTAAGACGAGTCTCAGTGGACGGGGTGGTCGGGCTCACTGCCGTGTCCGGTATACACGTCACCGTATCCCAACCGTATCTCCCCCTTGGTCCACCCTTCATTATTTCCATACGGACTGACTATTGCCGAGTACGTCAATAAACAGAATATACGACAGGAAATGTGTATTGGATCAGAGATACACTGATAAGCAGTTGTCACGGAAGTCAAACGCGCAAAAGCTTCATTTCTAATATTTCTACACAGCATTGTTGAAATGCAGACCAATTAAGGTGTGTATAATAGACCATGATATAATAGGCCACTGTCGGGTGTTGGCCTTTCAACTGTGCACACGTCTCTTTCACACTTCTATGCTTTAGAGTAAACAGTAACCCGGCGTCCATCTGAAGGAAGCGAAGATGCGTAATACGAAGCCTCACTAGTGGGTACCATGGAAACACGTGACAACATTTCATTATTCGTCCTCCATTCGGCATTATCAAATTTATGTTTTGATCTCTGGATTATTCATCAAAATGCGAATTCATCTGAAAACGAAGGCATTAATACAAATCATAAATTAAAAAAAAGTAAAAGAAAATGAATATTCGCATTCTTATTTAAAGAACAAGAAGCCTCTATTATCTGCCTAAACAGAATCATTTACAGATGCAGATCAAGAACTATCAGACAGTTTGGCCTGACGGATTGGACTGGATGGCATTTGGGTATATTGGACATTATGCGCACAGGTGGAGGTTGTATTGTCCCTGACCTTTTAGATGTCAACAGGTAGCTTACCTGAGCGTATAAATTACAGGTAAAAAATTTGAAATATCAGGTCACTCAGTTCAAATTAGTCTACGTATCTGGGTATGTGGACTTGTAGCCATGTGAACTGTCGGAATGTTTGACAGGCCTCAGGAATGACAAGGACTGTTTTGCCACCTGCAGGTAAACTAGGCGATTGATGTATATCCATCAGGTATTGTGATGTGAGGGATGCTGCACTGTGTCCATTCACTAACTGATAGTCTGTTGACGTTTTAATATCTGGACAACACTATCTGATCATACACGCCCACCTCATCTTTTGAGGGCTGGTAGGGTAGCTTGATGGTTTATGCGTCACGCCGAAGATTTGTGAAGTGAATGAGTTTTTTAAGCAACGTTTAGCAATATTCCAGCAATATCATGGCGGATGGCACCAGAAATGGGCTTCACATATTGTACCCATGTGGGCATCCGAACACGGGACTTCGGCGTGACGAGCGAACCACGTGGCTACCCCACCGCCCTAATGAGTGAAGATCATTCATGGCGTCATCTGCCGTGATATTGTTTGTGTATTACTAAAGGCGGCATAAATATATTGGCTCACTCACCTCATCTAATCAAGAGTTTTCAATACCTCGCTATAAAATATACCACAACAATGACAAAATCAATGTGAAAACGTTTGAAGACTGAGTCTATTTTGAATATATAAGTCGATATCAAATCGGTGACAAAAATCTCCCAAAGTGTTTCGAACACCGACTGTTTCTGAATACGTAAGTGTATTACACCGTATCAATGGTACAAGTCACAAGAAGAGTTCAGCAGATCGAGTTTGTTTTGAATATATTAGTGCTAATACACCACATCCATGACAAATGTACTACCCGTCAAAAATTTAGACTCATTTAAAGCACTCAGAATATAGCATAGAGTATGAATTGTTCCACTAACCTGACGGAACAAACTGAAAACGTTATGCAGATAGGTTGCACGTGAATCGAATAGCTGTAAAACATGTGCAAAATTCATGCATGTGAACAACTGCGTTTTGTGTAAAGGTGTATTAAGAATTCGCAATTGTCACTGAATTGCCTCATTTATTGAACTCGTGACAATACCCTTTTCGTTTTACAATAGATCAGTTCATGTGTAAACAGTGTCTTTAAACAGTATTGAATATTTTGCAAAATCTAGTTTAGAACAGCTGACTGAAGTAAGTGACTGCATTTACACGAGTTAGTCTAAACTTTTGATGGGTGGTACTCAATGAGTTCAGAATAATAATGACTACTTATAAGCGAACGTTTACACTCTCTGGTGCATGCTGAAAGTGTTAAATACACTAACGTCATTTCATGACCGCGTCCCAGGACAATCACGGATGTTTTTAATATTCAGTGGCAATAACTCTATTAATGCAACAACCTGTTGGCTGTCTACGTTATTAATGTTATTAATTATGTAAATTTCATATTTTTAAATACAATACTTGAATCATACTGCTTGTGTCATAAGAGTCTTGTATAAATACATTGAATCTCGCATAACATACCCTCCTGTTTCCACAACCATTTGATACACGCTTACCAACCATCATCGAAACGACTCCGTTGTTCGAGCCGACGAGCGGATCCTGGCATGACAAGGGGATACCACTCTTTAAAATTTCTGGTGAAAACGTACATATCTGATACAATTTCACGAGGTTAGTGAAGCGTTTGAAGGGCGTTTTCTGGGTCGCTACTATGGGACTTGTAATGCGGTTCAGGTCATTTACGAGGGCGTTTGTGAAAGATTTATGCCACAATATATGCTGTATTCAATATGCTTGATCCCTGATGACTGTGATGCTGTGCTATTTGATAGATTCCTGGTGTTTTGGGAATCGGGGAGTTTCTTTATTCACTTCCCTAGTGTGGTAATCTACCTTGAGTTGTTGGCTACCTTTATACACAGTGTTGTCTTTTGCACTTAAAATGTTTAAATGTTTATATCTGTGACAAACGATCTGTTGTACTGTCCTTCCTCGAATTTTTTTAACAATTTGACTTTATTCATTATTAACCTACAACTTGATGTAGTCACGACGTGAGTGAAATACTGCCAATGTGATCTTACTTTTTTAACTCACTAAGTAATTCTGTAGCCAACGGCAGTGACAAACATGATGTTACTTGTAAAGTGGCACACCACCTGCCCAATCACTTGTCCTCGCTGACCATATACTACTGGCACACTCTATCAACAATACATGTAACATATTAAATCATAGCTCAGTCGAACAGTAATATAGATACCACACACTATATGGACATACAGAAAGGGCAAGGAAAGTACACATTGGGTTGACTGGGTGCCGTCGTAATTTATTCACATACCAGTCTATTCACGTGTCTCTCGTCAGAGGTAAACCTTCAATACCTAACGTTACAAGGACAATGCACATCTCGTTTGCCGGTTAAATAAGAGTCTCTGTCCAAGGACATCATCTTCTGTGAGCCCGTGATAGAGGCAGTATCCTCTGCCCTTTCCCGCCGCAGACGACAGATCCCTGGCCTAACACACGACACTCTCTATATCAGGTACCGGTGTGTTTATGAGGAGTTTGCACCTGTATGGATTCCAATCACGTAGCTCGATTTTAACGAATTCGGCGACAATGCTCGTTGATGATCACAAATGGATTCTGTGGAGGTCACGCAAGCGATGCTCGGGTCACTCTTGTTTGCACTGTGACACGGACCAGACAACATGGATAAGCTCAAAATACACTGACTGGGAATTGAATCTGTTTGAGGTCAACACTAGACTGTCTCTTGTATTGCGGTGTGAAAATTATACTACGTAATAGGGTATTGACACCGAATCCTGACTGTAACTGTCCAGACTGAAACGTATGACGTTTACAAGTTTAAATAGTCATAATCCAACTGTCACTGTACAGTTAAAGTAACTGTTTATGATGGCAGCATCTGAGCTTGTATAGAGTAGTAAAGCCTGTATAAAGATAGATAGATAGATAGATAGACAGACAGACAGACAGACAGACAGACAGACAGACAGACAGACAGACAGATAGATAGATAGATAGATAGATAGATAGATAGATCAAGAATCAAGAATGACATTCTGAACATCCTTGAGTGTTATTCCTTGAGCACAACAATCCAGACAAAGAGATGACAATATTGAGAGCTGAAAAATATTCCACCATCACTTTACGTTGAACATGAATGGTACGTTGAATAAGGGGAGCACCTTGTCTATCACCATCTACTGCCGTCCAAAATCCAGGTTGATGTCCACAACCTTCGTTACTCCAACATAAAGTCTGTGACTCTACTGGGATTTACGCCACTATGTATTGACGTTTTACAGATTAGAATAAACATTTGCGACAAGATGTGTGATGCTGGAACTGCCTGACTGGTAGGGAAACTTTCCACCAAAGTGCTGTCTTCTGTATTACCCAGTGATATTACTGTGTTCCGACGATCATTGTACTATTCCAATGTCGGCGGACTGAATGGGAGGCACTACACTTTTGAAATGACAATAATGAGGACTGCTACAACATGCCATCTGTATTTCTGCCTAGTGTTCCTCAATCTTGTCGATAGCAGTGCTGTACAGATAACAATCACCACCACTACTACTCACGATCAAGTAATAAAGTAGTAGTAGTAGTAGTAGTAGTAGTAGTAGTAGTAGTAGTAGTAGTAGTGGTAGTAGTAGTGTGGTGCTGATGGTTGTGGTGGTAGTCTCATTGCATTCTATTACGACAAGCGTGGACTCTTGGTTACCATGTCCTTTCGGAATCCTCACAATACCGATTACACACTATAGTGACTAATACTATGACTAATATGTCGATTAACCTAGGGTATGTGTGTGTACAACTCCACACCCATAACAATCAGGATACTGTGAGAGCGGCCTTACAATCGGAATTCAGAAACCATGACACCTTGAGACTTCGGTCCCCAACGCCGACATAATCGTATTAGGAAACAGCAAACGGGTGGTGCTGGATATAAACAGGTGCATTCCCATTTTCTAGCTGATATGTTTCCAAGTCAAGAGGCGACTTGAGGGATCAGCCCCAATGATCTTTTAAATGGGCGTTCGCGTATCTCGAGAGCCAAAGATGTCGCAACATATTTCAGTGAACTTTGTTTAAAACGATTACGTTTATAACGAACAAATGGATATGGCGAACGGTTCTGGTTTTCTTGTCTCTTCCTAATGCTGTATAATTTAGTCGAAATGTATATATGACCTTCGGTTGTCACTAACTAAAATTTGTCGCTCTTTTTAAGTGCGTATCTTAACAGTATGTAATCGAATTGCTGTCTGGTCCATGCTTTAGTATAGGGGGTTCACTCCCAAGCATCAGACATTCCAATTGTCAGACGGCTCAATCATTAGACAAATCAGTCAAGTGTGACCAGTGTAACTGCCTGGCCTTACCTACTAATTAATGAAATGCTCCAAACTCAGGGCTGGGTGAGGAGGCTGATCCCAGCAACTCAAGTTTGTTAACTGAAACAGATTAAACTCTTATATTTTTGTTGTTGCTGCCGCTGCTTTTGATCAGTATGTGGAGAGGCATGTGGTTTTGTAGTAGTTTGTTCAACTGTATGGAATACAGGAAGTATGTAGAATGCAGTAAACACTATTACATAAGCTTTAACTGTTTTGCATATACTTGAGTAAGTGGTTTAAAGTTCTCCACAACTCAAGTTGAATCTCACATGTGATATACAACATGATCTCTAAAATCAGTACGGTATCGCTGCTACAGCTGGCATACGCAGAGTGGAATTTATTCAGTCTCAGAGAGGAACCCAGCAAGTATTTCTTGATGGGTTCACATACTCCAAGAATAAGACCAGAGGCCAGACCACACACTGGAGATGTATCGTCAACAAAGTTCCACTGTTGGAGACTTCCTGAGAGATTTCTTAGACCACTGCCACCCACCAAGAGATCCGACTTCAGTCAAATTTGTCAGAAACTTGCGGAAACGGGTCAGAAGAAGCTACACCTGTCCAGGCGATCTACAATGCCGACGTTGGTCTCCAGGCTCCCGCATCTGCCTTCCTTCCCCAGTTTGAAGATTTCCCTCTACCGACAAGTACAGAGATGGATTCAAAGAGCGGCCGGACGTCCCCTACTTCCTCTTCTTGATGTGCAGGATGCCTGGTTGGAGACGATGGACGCAACACTGAAGTAGCACGGTAGCACCTGGGGTAGCCCAGTGGTTAAAGAGTTCGCTATTTACGCCAAAGATCCTGTTTCTATTCTCCTTATGGCTAAAATGTGTAAAGTCCATTCCTGGTGTCCTCCTTTTTTATATTGCTGGAATATTGCTAAAAGCGACGTAAAACTAAACTCACTCACTTATTGAGAGGGTTGAGAGGGTTCCTGTGTGATAGGTCGAAGCTCTGTGATAGCTCTTTAGAACAGGGGGCATGTAACCGTCATATAGCACGAACGCTATTACTTAACTACAAACAAACCAGACAACCATAAGCCGAAAAGATATAACTGGATTACGTAAATAGTTTAGAACTGCTCTTCATATTTTTTCCGTGACTGTCTATGTGAAAATATCCGTATACTTCGTCTGCTGAATATCTTTTGTTAAAACATGGGATTTTTGTTGCCTAAATGTTGCAATCAGTGTTTACTTTCGACCAGCGGATCGCGACAATGACGCGAGCGTGCGTGACACATGTTCAATGTATCCCTACGCCACTGCCAACAAGTCGTCATACAGGTAGCAGCTGTTGACATTATGAATAATAGATATACGCTTACAATGCTGTCTACTTGAATTACTTCGTGATTTCCCACTTTCTTATCCTGTGGAATTATTAGTTGCTCACGCTTGTAAGATTGTCATTGAACACCCCAAGAAAAGTAAACACTTGCTGCTGTATGCAGTATTAGGAATGCATTGTGCGGTATTTCATGGATTATAGTCTCGTCACGATCTACGTGTTTTCTCGCCAAATCACGTCCGTAAATGTGTGTTTAGCATTGGACACAATGCAATCATTTCAGGTTACAAAATTCCGTGTCGCTCGCTTCGCTGTCGCAGGAAGACATGAGCTGGAGACTGGACGTGGAGCTCTTGGTTACAGGCCTTAATATATTCATAATAGTATGAATATTGCGAAGATGCCATCTTGTCGTAACAACACATGATATGAACTTACAACTACTTTATTATTTACAACACGACGTTTCTGTAGCACATGCATATTTAGGATTACAATTTCTAAATAAAGTACATTTGCTGGGTTGAGTCTCATCCGGGATTCGAACCCACACCGGCCGAGTGGTTTGATCGCCAGCACAAAGTCAACCGCCCAACTCGCGAGGTCGCGGTGGCTGATAGCAGATTAAGTGATATGTTTTGCAAGAGAAGTACAATTTTCAAAGAGATTAAATGTTATGTTTATGCAACAGATTGGTAATCAGATATCATAGATTGGTATGTACAAGGGCTTATACAACGAAAAGGATATTTTGTTTTTAAAAAGTCCCAGTAGGGTATTGATGGTGGTCCCAGAGCTACAATAGTAACCAGAAAAGGCAAAATATTATTTATCTACTCTACTATAAATGAAATTATTTTGAGTGCCTCCATTTCCTAAACTGTTCTCGAAGCATCTTTCTATAAATGTGCAACGTTTCATGCTTTTATCATTAAAAGAACTTTTATCTGCTTAGCCGCTCCACTATATGCCTTCATTGGATATGTACATTGATTGGCAGCCACTTGTGAAAATGTTGAAAACCCATGCCACACACGTTGTTTTGTTACTTTCCAACATATCCGCGTCTCATCAAGCATAAGATGCCTTCTCAAATCTCACAGGGCGTCATATATTTATCCATAACATCATGGCCCAAAATGACCGAAAATAATATGGAGAGAGACTACACGATTTGATGTGAATATTATCTAATTCTGTCACAGTAGATCCAAGTTGTACCTGGTCTTTCCGTTTCCGTAAAAAGCGACTAACGGTATTTTGTCGTCAGATTTGCTGGTTGATAATTGCCATGATCTCCAATTCCGTTCCATGGTGTCGGTCATTGAATTACTGAAGGCCAGTTCAAACCAGATTTTCAATGCTTGTCTGTCTCACAACATTGATCCTTAAACTGTATTAGTGTTCCTGCGTAGCCCTCTCTGTATTGTATGAGACAAAATATTATGATTTCAATTTCTTCTATGTTGTTGTCTCAACGTTTCTGGGCTATTCCTTGCCCCTTCGTCAGGTGAATACTAATTGGTTATATACACTAGTAATCTACATGAAGGCGGAGTGGTGACTGTAAGTATGTTTTTATAAAACAAACCCCCAGCAGATTAAAGAGAATGAAATATACAACAGCATATATGGTATTGTTACAACGGATTAAGTGGATGAGCGATAGAAGCCAGTGAGTGATAGTCTTTTATATACAAAAGCTGGGATAACATACAAGAGGTAGGAATGAATATGTTACAGAGGATTTAGAGGTTCTTGGCATTGGGTAGGTAAACCCCTTGATATTTTTCATCTCTGTTGCTAATCTTTTGATGCCGATAGACTCTGAAATCTTAAGTCGTGGCCAGCCATGGATGTTCGACGCTATTGTTGCTTGCCAGTCAATGTGTAATGAATTGTTCAAAATGTGTTCAGAAAGAACTGACTTTAAACCTGATTTCTGTACCGATGTTTTGTGTTCTTTAGGCCTAATGTCTATGGGGCGGGATGTCTCTCCTACATAGCTGCTGCCACAGACACACATTAGCTTGTAGATGCAACCCCTGGCTTTGTGAGTGGTGTTGTTTGATGCATATCTGCCATTGCCTTCAGAATGGTCTGTAGTGTTTTGTCAGAGCTGAAGGTCACATCTATACCGGTGGTTGTCTTGAGCAGTCGATGATGTGGTGGCTGATCTGACCTTTGTAGGGAATGAGGATGAAGACTTTTATGGATGGACAGCTTCTTTCTTGAAGATGATGCGACGTTTCGGTGTAGATTGTAACACCGTTATCAAGCAAAGGATGCAAAACATTTGCCCATATCTTCACCATATCAACTTCTAAAATGCCACTTATAGAAGCTTGGTGGGGAATGTTTATCCTAATCAAGCATAAGATGGCCCTATGCTACTCTGTTTTGTAGACCCGTGAAGGTCCCGGGGTAGAATAGGCCTTCAGCAACCCATGCTTGCCATAAAAGGCGACTCAGCTTGTCGTAAGAGACGACTAACGGGATCGGGTGGTCAGACTCGCTGACTTGGTTGACACATGTCATCGGTTCCCAATTACGCAGATCGATGCTCATGTTGTTGATCACTGGGTTGTCTGGTCTAGACTCGATTATTTACAGACCGCCGCCATATAGCTGGAATATTGCTGAGTGCGGCGTAAAACTAAAACTCACTAACTCACTCTATTTTGTACCACCATTGCAATGCCTGGCTGGTGACTTCTAACCTTATTGCTAATTTCTCATCATTTGTTCCTTGGTACGTTTCACACATTGTCAGACAATATATGTTTAATCCAATAATGTTTATGCATTAAATATCTAAGCCTTAATGTCTGTTACTCGCTGATTCCCAAGATGAAACTATGCGTTGACGGTAGCATTGAGTATGTAAAAGAACTGTAAGATCTCACCTATAAACGTACTATATACTGAACAGCAAAAGAGAAGCAATTTTCGAAAAAAGGGGAAACCTCATAAAAAATGCGTCCATGTTTATATCTTGTATATAAAAACTTGAAAATAAGAGTTGCGTTTCTTTTTCTCTTCAGTATACATGCGTCAGAAACGGATAGAGAACAACCGTGTCTGTGACGAGAACAGTCACCCTGCAGGTGCTTGGCAACGAATGTTTGATACATTTCAAATATAATCCAATGACTAATGAATACTTACGTCTGTCAATATTCGTTTGGCGATACCAAATTCACAGTTACCCATAATAAATTGCGTGTGTTAATATGGACGATTGTTCGATTTTGTGAATAGTTAAAGCTGTCGAATCGTTATTCTGATGACAAATGACATGCATATGGATACTACACGTGACAAGTGACAATTTAATTTTGTAAGGCTGTCACATAGCCAAATTCATATTTGGAGTACAAAGATATTGTGGACGGAGGTACAAGATAAGATCATTTTATAGTACTGTGAAAAATCTACATTTTTATCTTGGTAATGACAAGTGGTAAGTGATGGCGGCCACGTGGCGACATTTGGAGTGCAAAGATAATGTGCACAGAGGTACAAGATAAGCTCATGTTATAGTACTGTGGAAAATCTATGTTTCATCTTGGTAGATTTCATTTTCGGATAAATACTTATGGATAGTATATGTTTCTGACTAGTTCATGATAACGTTTGATAATACTTGACAAGTGATGGTTGTACGTGATATCAAGATGGAATAATCTTCCAAGGACTTTCTGCATAATAAGGACAAATAAGTAGAGAACGATACTCATCTTCAACTGACTGTGGCTGACACTTGGAACAGACGAATGCATTTATATCAACATTCTTATTAAAATTTGTTTAAATATATATGTGAATAACAGCGAAACATAGTGTAAGCAAGTGAATATATGTACATTTCTTTGGTCAACAAAGAATTAAACTCCATATGCACTGAGGTAATAGGAATTATTAATTTTATAATGTCAACCCTGAACCTTGAAATATTTACATCGTTGAAATTGTTGAATAAATATGTCCACAGTCCTGGGAGACCCAGACATATAGAAAACCAGTGTAAAATAGCAATAATGTAACCTTTGACACTCAGTTTACTTTTCCGCTATCATCACAGATTGTGAACACGTGACAGCATGCCCTAGGGTATCTACAGGGTTCCAAACATATCAACAGACACATGTTCTGGATACAGCCAGAAATATATCTGACACACAGTGGCTATCTGCCTGTCTCACCAAGGATGACATTTGACTGCTCTATTGACACCTATACATCTCTTACAAACATTTCCATGTGCAATTTCTATGACAGACAGACAGACAGATTTGTTCAGTAATGTGGGAATAACGGCCTATATTGCAATTGACAGATACAATATTAATGTTTTGCAATACCAAGTATTGTTATCTTGTATAATGTTTAAGAATAGAGCGACTGGTTTAATAACATCTTAGAGTTCAATGCATTTATCATGCTTTGTTCACATTGAGGTATGCCATTCAGCTGTTGCAAGTACTTTTGCCGAATTTTAGTATTTTTATACTCATGCTATTCATCTTCTATCGCTCCAAAATTTCAACTAAAACAGAGACAACTAATTATACTATTGTCTTTATTTCCCCTAAGTAACAATTTTGAAAATAAGTCTATGTATTGTAAATTTACGAACTACTCTTAGAAAAGACTTATCATTCAGTTGTACAAAGTAAACATTCAGGATCCACAACTGCTTTCAGGTTACTGTAGTTCATTATACAGAGCGAGGTACAAATAAGATCACGACAAGTTTTATTATACATGTCATGTAATCTTCCTCTAAACTTTCCTATTACACCCCTTTCTATTTCCTTCAATAACCACGAGGCCCTAGATTTGAGACCCATACAACAACACTGGAACACTTTTGAATGAATGATTATTGTTACACTATTAAACTAAATAGCTGGATATGTTTTTCAAAAAGTGCAGTTCTGGGAAAAAGACTTTGGTAACTGATAGATAGTCAACATGTCTCTGTGAAATAACCTGTAGATATTCTGCGTGTCTCTGTGGTAAACTGTAGCTATTCTGTCTGATCTGTAATATAAACTGTAGTGTGTGCCTCTGTAATATAAACACCAGGTATTCTGTATGCCTCTGTGATATAAACTGTAGTGTGTGCCTCTGTAATATAAACACCAGATATTCTGTATGCCTCTGTAATATTAACTGTAGTGTGTGCCTCTGTAATATAAACACCAGATATTCTGTATGCCTCTGTGATATAAACTACAGATATTCTGTGTGTCTCTATAGTCAACTGTAGTTGTTCGGTGTGCCTCGATAGTTAACTGTAGAGTGTCTCTGTGTTCTGTGCATATTCTGCGTGCCGTAGGAAACTGTAGACAATGTGTTTGCCTATATAGCTAGCTAACTGTAGATATTCTGTGTGCCTCTATAATAAACTCTAGAAATGCTGTGTGCCTCCATAGTCTTCTGAAGATGTTATTTGTGTCTGTGCAGTGACCTTTACGTCATCGGTACGTATTCTGTATGCATCCACAGTCAGCTAAACACACTCTGTATGCCACCTTTACACATATCCAGGTCTGTATGTTCAGATGACTGTTGACAACACTACAGGGACATATGCAGTATTTAATCTCCGTTGTAGCAGTTCTACTGCAAACACAGCAGTATTTGCAAGGCTGTAGAGAACCCCAATTTTTCAATAGCCCTGGATCAAACTAATTGTCATCTGAAGACGTTGCGGGCAAACAGAAGCCAATGCAACATTTCTATACAGCATCCGAGCCACCCTGCCATTTCTCATCACACTCCGAGTCAGTGGGTACAATGTTTTGGGACACTATAGAGCTCGAGCTTAAAAGAAGGTGAAACTAGTTACAGGGCGCAGTCGATGCGGGACTAGAGATGCGGACCGGACCACTCTTTTGCGGCGTACTATGTGCCTGTGTACATCTCGTCCTCGGCAGGACTTTACGTGCACAGCAGCAACAAAGTCAGGCCAATCATAAGCGACAACTCGATTTAACTGGACGGAGTTTATATTATCCGAGCTGGTATCAGTTACTCTTTCCTGATCTCCGTTTTCAGTCCTGTGAATTCGTCCAATCACAGGTCTCTGTTTCATGGCGGTTCCAAGAAAGATTCATGTTAAACAGCGGTAAGTTGTGTTTTATTTTGACCGTTCGTGTTAATGACTACTCTTAAGGTGAAAAGCGTTTAATGGTGTTGGAAATTTTGTTATGATACAAAATCTATTTTTAAAGAATCATTAATAAGAAGATTAATTTACGTTACACTTGTACAAATGAAAACCTGATGTCACTTATGTCGGATTATTTGCCGCTTATCTGGCGTTAACGTTACATAACGCAAAACTAGAAGAACAACGTAAAGTACAATTTATGAAAACAGCTTTCCATAATGAGAAGTATATCTGCACGTGTGTGTCATGTGGAAGTGCACGTGTCCCTCTGAAATAGTTTGGGATGGCTTCAAAAACATCAGTATACATGTACCCGTAAAGATCTGTATTGAAGCTGGTCTTTAGCAACCCAAGCTTGTCATAAGAGGCGACTAAATAGAAGGATCGTGTGTTCAGACTCACTGGTTTAGTTGAAGTATGTCATGGCATTCAAATTTGGTAGATCGATACTCAATTCAGTCACTGGGTTATCATAAACGCATGTTTACGTATGCTGATTATATGCTGAAAGAAAACATAAGGGATCGCATGAAAGCACATGTATTCCCTTATTTTTTCCGGTTTCTTCTCAAGCCTTGCGATGAAAAGCTTGTGAAGAAACCTAGGAAAATGAAGGTACACGTGTCCTTTCATGTAATACCTTAGTTCTTTCCATCAGTATATCTTGACTATTTCGGGGCTTGACATTAAACAAATATACAAACACTGGAACTGAACAGAGTGACTGATATTTTATAACTCAATATTGAACAGTATTTCAGAAATATCAGGAATTATGGTCTTGAAATGCAAACTCCTACAGGTATACAGGTTTTGGAAACAAGTAGGGGTACTTAATTTTATAGAAATTCTTTAAAATACAATGGAAGCTGTCATAACCGGCATCTGTCCAATCCGGCAAGTTGTCAACACTGGCATATATTCCCAGTCCCATCCGTGGCTTGTGCATGTATCATCAACTCCATAATCCGACACATTGTCTAAACCGGATTATTCCTTCAGTCCCAGTGAGGGTCGGTTTAGACAGCTTTCACTGTAATAGGGAGATATATAGGAGTCATTCAATGTTAATGTGATAATAATGAATGTTTTTAGAGTAAGCTAGATTCCCATCTGTACTTCCTTGTGGCCACAGCTGTCTGTACAGTAATCGCTCTGAAACGATGACTGGTGAATGCCGTGAAATTTGCATTTGTGCGATTTTCATTTTTAAAACAATAAAGAGACGACTAGAAACAAACATTGATAACATGATTGTCATAATAAATGGTCTACGGTGATGTATCGCCCTTCGTAAAACCTACAATGTTAAGAATGACACCCCATACACATGCATGAGGTTACTGCGTTGTGCACGTGCAGCCAATGCGTTGTGTTTGGGGGTGTTGATGAACAGGAGTTGTTGTGCGTGCATAAAATGTCTGTCTTAGAAAAGTTTGTTAAGTTGTTAACAGTTTGTTTGCTGTGCATCTTATCCACATTCGAAGTTCAAGGCCCCCTGCGTTTTTGAGGGTATTTAATACTCCGAGTGAAATTGGGATTCGAACCCGGGATCAGCAGGTCGACATATGAGTACAGTAGCCTCAAACCAACGTGTTTGTTAGAAACAAGGGGATGCAACCATCACAATACGATTGTTATTTTTTCCAGGATTGTGTCAGTTCTGTTTGCACAGACGATGTTGTTTGTCACAATACATGTCTTAACATCAAACGCTTGAACAAATTGAACAATTGAACAAATAGCTTTGATATCTGTTTCCAGTGTCAGATATGTTGCGATGTAGAGGACAAGTAAACGGGAGGATTGTCGAGGAATGTGTAGTTATTGAAAAGACACCTGCTTAGTATTCATTGTTCATCACAGTCCCGTAAATCCGTTAAGAATTCTCTACTCAAGGCTCTGTAACCAAACACCTGGTGTTTATTGTACTAACTATGATATGTGACTGGAATTTGTTGATATACCTGCTACCTCGTAGAATCTACCTTTGATACAAAATACTGTCAATGTTCAAAATCCGGTCTCTTTGGTTTGAAAAACAATTACATTTCTATTTTAGTAATGGAGCGAAGTGTTACTTTTACTACGATGAGATCCCCAAAATATTTGTTATCGATAATGTTTCACATGGTATTGAACAACCCTCGATGTAATCAAATGCTTAACTGTAAACAGTCGTCAACAATATTCTATGCACATTTGTACGGGATTCACCTTGAATAGCTGGACTGGTGCGGCCTAAAGCAATATTCAATCATTTTAAGAGACGAAGATCACAATTATTTTATGTGCTTTGATAAAAACTTGATACATATTGCATAAAAACATTATGTATATGAAAATATTTTCTAAATTAAATACACAATGTTCAGTTTTTCCTGGTTCCCATCCTCTATTCAGTCCGATTAATATCTTTGGCTTATCCGACTTAAAGGAGTTCTGTTTGGGTGCAAAGATATCCCACGATTAACGAAACGATTTTGTCCCTTTTATTTTGCATGTCTGAACTACCTTCCTGAGGTTTTCCTTCCCCTGCAAGTTGACGACCGGAAGATAACCATAGTATGGTTGCGTTAAACACCATCTCACCCCTCAGTACCAGCACGTATATGTACGTACCTAGATATGTCAGTCGTACAGATAAAATAGATTTCAGATCTGGTACCTAGTCTACATCTAAACGTTGTATTTAACAGAAAGTTAGGTTACCATTCAGTGAAGTTAAGATTGTGTTTGCTAGATCTACAAGATAATATTTGACTTAGAACACAAATATTTCTTTAGGGACAACAATCAAATTAGCTGAAGCTGTCATTTCGCTTACGTCTAGTCTGCCGTTAGCGCCGTTATATTAATTAATTAACGTTTACACAACGCTAATATTAATATCTCAACACGCGGCGTTGAGACAAAGATAGTGACCTTCATATCTTTCGGGTCAAGGTCCCCACAGCAATTGCATAATTTCTCGTACTTGTTTACTGTTTTTTTTTATGTGAAGACACTTGTATCAGGGTGTTAAAACAAAAACACCAACATTGTCATAATCCAGTTGTATGCTAACAATTATCAATTATCAATTATCAATTACTTCCACTGTCCACAAAGTTTCGAATATCGAAGTGAGATTAATGACAGCTGTGGTAATTTAATGGACTTTCTTCAGGCTCACAGTTGATAGGGATGTCCTAAAATCCCCAGTGTCTAACCTCCCATTAATGTACAAGGTAAGTAGTGCCACCCTCTCCCTTGCATGTCATGTACAGATTCAATTTTCAATCCCCTTTACATATTTCTAAGCATATTATTTTTAATTCCACCCACACCCCACATCCCACACACCCCAAGCCATAAATTATGAACGGTGTCTCATACTGAAGCATAAGACAGGCTCAGCTGATGTGGAACTATGTACCATACAGCGGTCTCTTTATATCAGCACTGCTCTTAAGGAACATGTATTTCTTGGTGTTCATGCTCAAATCCCCATAAACAGAGACAAGTAGGAATCCGGTTCACTACATCCGGGTTCTGTGTAGATGCATGAATGGTTTACAAGATAACATTATCAGCACGGTGCAACGTGACGAGTGGTCACGTTTGAATGTCACGAACATCATAAAAGTTCTTCCTCCTATCTTCATCCGTTCTATAACCCATTATTGTCTATACTGATAAGGGTAGTTCCACCCATGCCACCTACATATGTCAGAGTACCCCTAGTGTGAGACACGCTTCGAGTACTGATTCACTGTCCCGCTTTACTGGCTTCAATGGCGTTATTATTGTGGCAAATGTGAAGGGCTTCGCCTCAATATGTAGGCGTTTTGTTATTTTGTCATATATTTATTTCCACGTTTGCATTAAGGGCGTAATGATGTAGTCTTTTCACGCGGAATGGTGTGCGCCTGAAAGATGCAACGCAATGAAAGCTAATTTCAAATATGATAGGTAAGTGCTGTAAGTATTGGATGTTGAAAGAAAACATATCTGTGGATGCGAACATCTGGCGAGGCTGTCCGTACATTCATGATGGTGATGCTTCACTGTGACTGAATAAGTTACGCCTAATAATAATAACAATAATGCTTAATCTAGATGTTTGTTTGATATGGAAAAAAAGCCCGGAGTAACGTTATCACTTTGGTGAAACCCATGAGGACGTGATGGTCAAACCTCTAAATTTATATTCAGAATTTTCATCACAGAAATACGGTGCAACTTCACATATGCTCTTTAGAATAATAATAATAATAATCCCCCTAGGCAAAAAATAAAAGTTTGGATTGAAAGAAAGAAAAAATGGAAAAAGAAGAACAAATTCATCAAGCAAAATAGCTTTATAGGAATAAGGAAAAGCATTTCTACTGGTAGCATAAGACAAGTGGTGATGGTGAGCATGATAAACGGCTTCCGATGTATTAAAATGAAAGGTTCCAGAAACAGTCGTGGTTTGTATCCGGCGACTGTAACCTGGAGGCACCATGGGTCAGTGATTATGACCACGCAATACATGAGAAAGTAACTGGACGTTTGTCTTCTACATTTCAGCAGATTTCCCGAAGAATATTATCAAACAGTCCAAATCCAACACAGCTCAGGGGGCCTGATGGCATTCAATACTGGTACTGGAAACTGCTCAGTTGTGTCCAAACGTCGTTACTTCACTGTTTTGATACTCTTGTGGACACAGGTGATGTTCCTCCATGGTTCTGCAAAGGTCGCACAACACTCCTTCCAAAAAAAGGAAACTTGACTGATCCCAAAATCTTCCGCCCTATCTCATGTCTAAACACACAATATAAATTATTCACAGTGTGTGACAAACCTCGTGTCATCTTACTGCTCGTCCAATGACATAATTTACAGAGACGAGAAGGGGCAGGGAAGGGATGTTGGGGGTGCAAGGATCAACTTCTTGTACGTGATTTTGGAAGAGGCTAAAACATACCACTACATTCTCTCTGTGTGCTGTATTGACCATAAAAAAGCAAATGACACTGTTCCTCACGAATGGATTCTCTTCATTGTATTGACCTCCCTGAGCAACTACTTGATTTACTCAAGTCTTTAATGAGCTGCTGCTCAACTCAGCTTGAGATGTATATGCAAGGGCAGGTGCAGACTTCAGAATCTATTCCAACCAGAAGGTGAATATGTCAGGGGGACTTCTTCAGTCCTTTGCTTTTTTGTCTGTCTTTAAATCCTTTGAGTTTTCTGATCAATATGGAGGAGGTTACCATCTCCGGACCTCCTCAGCACAGATCCCCAACACCTCTCATTCATCTCCTCTACATGGATGACATCTAGCTCTTTGCTAAAGAAAAGCCAATTTGAAAGAACAGGTTCTCCCTGTCGAGTCCTTTTCCAGTGATATTGGCATGACACTTGGGCTCTTCATTTGAAAGCTCCAGAATGCCCAGATTCAAGATAAACTTTGGGCCGAGTATAATTCTCGTATGAAGTAAATCTGGAGTTCAGAGCTAAATGCTCGAAACAAAGTCAAAGCCTCCAATACTTTTGTTGTGCCAGTCCTTTTCTATTCCTTTGGAGTAGTTGATTGAGCTAAACAAGACATCCAGAGTCTGGATCGCCTGACCAGAAGGATCACGTCTGATACCAGAGCACACCACGCTCGTTCCTCCCTTAATCGTTCGTATGTGCCAATCATTTCTTGGGGTCGGGGTTTGATTAATGTGGAGGCTCTTCATAATAGAAAGTTATTGAGTACGTTTGCATGTATTAATTTATCGGATGATCCGCTGGTGATGCATATCAAGACTTCCGATGAAAGCAAGGAATTCATCAGTTATTTTAAGCGTGCCAAGGTTGTTGGACACAATCTGAAATTTGAGGCTGATTTTGTTGATGTTGATGTACTGCTGGATGCTACAAAGAAAGGAGTAAACCAAGTAAAGTCCTTCACCAACTCTGCCCAGAGTCGGTCCTTTGTGCAGAAGCTTTCTGAGAAGCCATTGCATTGTGTGTACATGCAATCTGCCAGGAACAGAACAGCAATCCAACCGATTCCTTCGCCTGGATAAAGTCAGCTGGTCTCAGATGTGAAACTGAGGGATTACATTTTGCAGCTCAGGACCAGTCACTTCCCACTCGCAATCGCCAGAATGTGATTCTAAAAGAAAACATTTCCATGAAATGTCGATTTTTCAATGAATGTACAGAGACTACACCTTGTCAGTGGTTGTCCTTTCCTTGGCACAAACAGCATATCTTAAAAGACATGATGGCATGGCTCGCTGCAGTTACTATCGTCTCCGCCATGCCTGTGGTTTGACCCCGAGGTGCATCCATGGTACGACCCTGCACATGTCCAAGACGTCATGGAATATGATGATTTCAAACTTCTCTGGAACAGAACCATATACAGCTTGAGACGAATTCCAGACAACAAACCTGATCTTGTCTTTTTCGATAAAACAATGGAATCTATGTATATCATTTAATTTTCTGTCCCTTTTGACAGCCATGTGATTGGTGATTCAGGACAAGCATGATAAATATGCGGACCTCGCCTTTGAAATGTCTCACTTGCATCCCAAGTACACTGTCGTTTCGTACCTCCTGATCTCTTGGCGCAGATCAGGAGAGTGCCCGGGTTCTCCACCGGGAGCACAGCCCTTCTGACAATTTGGGTAATGCAGAGGCCTGCAGTGTTAGGGAGCCTCCATATTCTCCGGAAGGTTCTTGGTGGGTTCGACTAGGTAGCTCTTTCTGGGGAAAGTCCCATTATTATTCGCCCTGAGCTGATGATGAGCCTTACCGGCCTGACTGTGCCAGGATCACCCGAACCCTCTCTGCTCCATTTCTCTCTTAATCTGTAAAATACCAGTGACAATTTCCACACACTCGTGCATGTTGTAGCGCTAGCACCTTATCAGCGTTGAAGAACCAAGCTGTCTGTGAAGCGCTAGAAAGTTATTAGTCAAATGACGTCTCCCATCGGATACCCCTATTCTGCTGTGTGAACAGAGGCAAATTTGAACAAACGCTACGCTTTTGTAGAAAAGCTGTAATACTCTAAATACTCCAAGTATATTGGAGTATTTCAGATTGGCAAGCACACTAAATATGAAGTTAGCGTGGAATTTTTTTCTTATGGGAAGAAAAGGCACATTGTTGCTGCAATGTATGTCAAACGATTTCTGGGCACCACCTGGTGTTCTATGTACAACCCCGTTATTACGGACGCTCCGCATTCCGGACAGCAGCCTCCAAGGACGTTAACATTGCTAACTGAACAGTTCCCTCTAGACAACAGTCTGCAGGGGCTCAAAAATCCAATCGCCCGACGCTCGGGACAAGTCACTTTTCATCTGGGGCAATATAATCATGGTGTCTTACTTGTCCACGGGCTACTAGATAATTTCGGCTTACGGTTTCAAACAGCAAATAAATCAGGATAATCACTTTATTTCACATCTGCTCAATATGTACCTATTAAATTTCACAATGATCATGAAACAGAGTTATCTTTCTTTGCTATTTATCGCCTCTCAGTAAATAGTCCACTAAACATTAACCATATACCACATTGACTTATTCTTTCATAATTACGGCAACATGATTATGTCATAAAAATCAGGTCAATAAAAAGCTACTCTCTTAAACTCATGGCTACAATGTAGGAAGCCAATTTCAAAATATCAGAACGTTAGTGAACGAAAAGAAATGTTTCGTAGTTTAAGATGACAGAATCAGGTATCCTTGGGAATAAGAACGCCTAGTTGTAAGCATGGTTATAAGATAGACAAACATATGACCAGTTTATGCTAACAAACCCGCTGTTGTTGAGAGCACATCACTGCGTGGGAATGGTTACTGGAGACGGTTCACTGGTTGTATTTCGTACACAGTACACACGGAGAGCTTGAGTACTCAAGAGAAGTACAATGCCAGGGCATATGCATGTTGTATTGTCAATACAACATTGACAAGCGCTGTACAACATGTAGTGAGCGTGTGTTTGCCAACATGCACTGATAACTTTACGAACATTTAAACACTATAAAAACACCCATTGCTGCTCACATGTTTAATGACCTCAAAGATATGACACGTTTGAATAAATATTTGGGTTTGGGTCTATTCGCTAAAATCTTTGCTGGAAGATCTACTCCATGCCCCTAAAGTGTCATGGGTGTTTCGCTTGTGTTGATGTTATTTTCGGTTGCCTTCTTGTTTTCTTTCGAGTCAGCAAAATGTCCACGAAGTCCTGTAAACAAACCAATCGGTATCATATAAACTAGCCGCCGACAATTTAAGTAACCTCCAACTTTGTTAGGATGGGTGGGTGAGTTTAGTTTTACACTGTTTGTAGCAATGTTCCAGCAATGTCACGTCAGGGGACACCAGAAATGGGCTTCACACCTCATACCCATGTGGGGAATTGAATCCGAGTCTGCATAGCGACAAGCGAATGCATTAACTGCTAGGCTACTCAATATATATATATATATATATATACTACAGATGCTTGTATTGACAATATGTTCCGGGACAGTTTTAAGAAGTCATGTGCACAGCCTTCACTGTCAAAACAGATCCCCCAAAATATTCATGAACCCTGACTTTTGTCTTCAGAGTGACTCTATTCGCATAGAGACAATAATGTTTTCGTGATTTTTTTGTTACTTCTGTCAGTAAATACTTTTACATTTCTAATCACAATAAAACTCTTTTTTATTTTTCGACAGTTCTTTTCTGTTCATCTCAGCACGACTTTAACAGAAATTATGGAAAAAGGCGTCTGCGTGTTGAGGACACCAGAAATACACGAAGCCTCACAGTCTGTACTAAAGCAGAACCAGATTCGTAAAACAGTAACCTTGAAGTATTGTAGTGTGTCATGAAATTAATGTCATGCTCTGTATAGCTGTACCATATCCAGTCAATGTAAACTCCTTCCAGGAGAGGCCTATGGACGCTTTCACAATCGTCTAGTTTTATACTTACCTGTCGTGAAGTACAGATACATACTCAGCACAGCATGCCTCTTCCTGACCTTACTGTTTGATTAATACATTAGAGCATATAGACCTTCCCCATTACCGTGTAGGGAGCCGCGCCCTCAGCAAACTGTCTGATTACTCATGCGATCACAACACAGTCTCTTAAAGCACCACCGCCACAATGTACATCAACTACTGGGAGTAAAGTATGAGCTGAAATGGACTTCACACTCAGTACACATGTGGGGAATCAAACCCGGGTCTTCGGTGTGACGAGCGAACGCTTAATCCACTTGGCTACACTACCGTCACTGGTCTGTACATGATGATTTGAGCTATTTTCATTGACGCAATATCCTTTCAAAAGCAGTCAGGTATATTCCTTGTTGCAATATTGCGGGTGAAAAGGTTTTTTTTCCCGTTTCAAAAAACAGCATTATATTTAAATCATGACGCGACAGCTAGTAGGAAAGCTGAAATTGTTGGGATATTAAATAGTTCCCCAGGTACACTCAAATATCAATCAAATATCTCTCTCAAATGTCGTCCAAATATAACCCTCCAATATAGATCAAATATAGCCCTCTAATTTGATCAAATATAGTTCTCAAGTATCGATAGAATATACCCTTCAAATATCGATAACATATAACCCTCGAATATCGATCAAATATAACTGTCTGCCATTACAGATGTAGTACCGGGATACAGTGTATCAGTGCAGATACAAACGCATGCTGATACAAACGTATTGGAAATATATTAGTAAAGGGTGAGTGAGTGAGTTTAATTTTACGCCGCACTTAGCAATATTCCACCTATATGGCGGCGGTTTGTAGATAATTGAGTCTAGACCAGACAACCCAGTGATCAACAACATGAGCATCGATCTGCGTAATTGGGAACCGATGACATGTGTCAGCCAAGTCAGCGAGCCTGACCACCCCATCCCGATAGTCGCCTCTTACGACAAGCATAGTCGCCTTTTATGGCAAGCATGGGTTGCTGAAGGCCTATTCTACCCCGGGACCTTCACGGATCTATTTGTAAACGTACCAAGAGATGTTTAAACGAAACATGTCAGTGACAGACTGGTCAACACTACCTACAGGATGGTATCTAATTAGGAGCACTGTGTGGGGTTCATGTGTTGATAAAGACTACCAATATTACAGTATCTCTTTTGTTTCAGTGTGTCCGATCCTAGAGCAACACTTTTGCGATGACATAGTACGTGACCAAACCGTCCCCGAGTGCCAGATCAACATAGTGGCTAACGCCGTTCTGGGCATCTGCAACTGTGCATCGACGCCAGGTACGTGCATTCTCTGAGACTCTCCTGTCTCTCTCAACATTGGTGCTGAGGGGTTGGTGTTGAGTGACGGAGAGTACGGGATGACAGAGTGTGTGGGGTGACGGTGAGTATTGCCGGACGGACGGTGGGTGTTGGGTGGCAGTGGGTGGGGTGACAGTGGGTTAGGTGACAGTGGGTGTTGGGTGGCAGTGGGTGTGGGGTGACAGTGGGTGTTGGGTGACAGTGGGTGTTGGGTGGCAGTGGGTGTGGGGTGACAGTGGGTGTTGGGTGGCAGTGGGTGTGGGGTGACAGCGGGTGGGGTGGCAGTGGGTGTGAGCTGACGTGAATGTTGGATGATGGTGGGTGATGGATGACGGTGGGTGTCACTTTACAGTGTTGGGTAGCGGTAAGCGTGGGGTGACATCAGTGGTGGATGACGGTGGGTGTGGGGTGACCGTCGTGTATGAAGTGTATAGCGATGGATATCAATGAGTAAACATTGTCTGATATGCTGTTTTTCATGCTTTGCGTCAACAGCCATGCGTCATGCTTTGCTTCAGGTGTCAGGCTTTGCGTCAAGTGACATGCTTTGTGTTATGGGTCATACTGGGCGCCAAATGTCACGGGCTTGTTCCTCATGAGTACGTCACACTTGCGTCCAGCGTTGCGTTAAATCAAACACAAATGCACCTCCCAACTTTTCGCCACTGCCGTGCAGTCAATGGTCATTTCCGAGTATTGCATACATCAACTAAGGAGGGTCAAGATACCCGTTCAAATGCAAGTTCAAGATCACACACGAAGATAACATATTGTTCATTCTCATGACCTCATGTTTCACCTGAAAAGAGAACTATTTTCACAACCTGTTTTGTTCCTAAGTCGTTTTAGTCTCCCTGAAGACACCCGAAGAGACGTTATCTGTCAACATAAATGGACATAATACCTTTCCCAAGCCAAATCATGGAAATTATATTCTGTAATCCTGAACAAAACTGCGCGCAAAACAGCGGTTCAAAGTACAGATGGTGAACTGAATTAAAGTCATATCGTCAGCAGTTGAGGCACAGTATATCATCAGTTGTTTTGGTCAGCATTGCATATATTAACAGCGATAAACTACACCACTGTGCGCAACATTACATAACTGTAAATGTAAATAATGGTCATAAAAATGCAGAATGCATAGAGATTTTTGGCTTAATATGTTGGTAAAGAGCATAATTTACAGTCAGTATACAAGCACGGTAACCCCTTCTTCAATGATGAAATCCAAGTGAATAAAATCCTTTACAAAATGGTCGGAAAAACCATTTAGCCCCTAATTCACAATGTAGGGATTTGCAATAACATTGTAGCCTGAAGGGCGTCAGTAGCGCACCGCACATGTCGCAGAACGCCGTTTGATAGCATAAATACACAAGATTTAAACCATTAAAAACATGTTTGTTTTAAGCATGTAGTGAAATATACAAACTCAGGCCGAGTGTGACAACTCAAGGATTCGGATCATGTTACCCCGGCGCAGTGAAGAGCCCTATTTCTATCACTGTGCGTAAGTTGTGACTGTTTGGGTTTTCAGCGGTGGTTGTCAATGGCAACTGGGGTGAATGGTCGGATGTTGTGTGGTATCCGTGCACTGTGTCTTGTGGAGTCGGCACAGAGACTTACACCCGTTCAAGGCTGTGCAACAACCCTGCCCCCCAAAATGGGGGCGCTACTTGTAATGGAGACAACGCTATAGGCCCATTTACTCGCGCCTGCTCTAGACCAGCATGTTCAAGTAAGATATAGTGTATCACCGCATTTACAAGTGAGATATAGTGTATAACCCACCCTCCTGTAATCCTGCATTGACAAGTGAGATATAGTGTATAACCCACCCTCTTGTAATCCTGCATTGACAAGTGATATATAGTGTATAACCCACCCTCTTGTAATCCTGCATTGACAAGTGAGATATAGTGCATAACCCACCCTCTTGTAATCCTGCATTGAGAAGTGATATATAGTGTATTACCCACCCTCTTGTAATGATGCATTTACAAGTGATATATAGTGTATAACCCACCCTCTTGTAATGATGCATTTACAAGTAAGATTTAGTGTATAACCCACACTCTTGTAATCCTGCATTGACAAGTGATACATAGTGCATAACCCACCCTCTTGTAATCCTGCATTTACAAGTAAGATTTTGTGTATAACACACCCTGGGGATGAAGATTTTGTGGATATCAACTTCTTTATATGAGAACACAACGTTTCGGAGTTAATGCTTACTCCTTCACCTGATGACCTGATGAAGGAGTAAGAATTAACTCCGAAACGCTATGTTCTCATAATAAAGAAGTTGATATCCATAAAATCTTCATCCCTATGTATTTCACTTCTAAATGCCCTTCAAGGACTTATAACCCACCCTCTTGTAGTCCTGCATCTACAAGTAAGATATAGTGTATAACCCACCCTCTTGTAATCCTGCATTTACAAGTCACCCTCTTGTAATCCTGCATTTACAAGTGATATATAGTGCTTAACCCGCCCGCTTGCAATCATCTACAAGTAAGGTATAGTGTACGACCCATCCTCTAGTAATCCTGCACGTATACGTAAGATATAGTGTTATAACCCACAGCTTGTCATGCTATTCGCTGTCACTGGTTGTGTTGTATGCGAGTATGTGATAATGATGTTGTAATCTTCTGTACGCCCACGTTTAGGGTAGAAATGTTAACTGACACGTGTACAAGCTGGATATATATCATAGAATTATCTAGTTAACCAACACGTGCACAAGCTGGATCTGTATCTCCTGATCCTTTAGTTAACCAACACGTAGCTACACGGGTTGGATATATATCTCAAGATCATTTAGTTAACCAACACGTAGCTACACAGGTTGGATATATATCTCAAGATCATTTAGTTAACCAACACGTAGCTACACAGGTTGGATATATATCTCAAGATCATTTAGTTAACCAACACGTAGCTACACAGGTTGGATATATTAGACTTGATCCTTTAGTTCTGTTTATTTTCACACAATGCTCTGGCGTGCTGTGACATGCAATAAAAGAATGTATTCAGAGATAACGATATTGCCATTACATTACGGTTAAAGATTTAGTAAGAAGTGAGTGAATCATCGACGTCGAGGATATTGGTTGAGGGTATTGGTTGAGGGTATTGGTTGAGGGTATTGGTTATACCATGAGATACGACACATCCTGGTCGAGGACATCTGAAATCCAAGCTGATTTAACCTAGACATCATTCACAGCAACCTTTAACTCGATCTACTTCATCGTCTTAAACACAGATATATTGATAATCAACGGATAATCAATGGTTACATATGAATCTTGTTGTGGGAAAAATATATGTGTGTCTGCCAATAGCACATTGGATGTTTGGGGTCCAGATAGCTACCAGATCTGCCCATTTGATTATCTCTGTATGATGTATACTTCAAGGCGAGCCAGTTAATGGCGGATGGAGTGCATGGAGCGAGACGCTGATTTCCGGGTGTACCGCCACGTGTGGTGGGGGTACGGAGGTCTTCTCGTTGAGCCGGGAATGTAACAACCCGAGCCCTGCTAACGGAGGATTGACTTGCGAGGGACAGGCAACCGGAACGAGGACCGACATTTGCAATACTCAAGCTTGTATTAGTAAGTTTATACTTGTTTGTGTACAGCTACATGTAGCAGTCACGGCGACCAGTAAATAGTCAAGTGTGATGTGGTAAAATAACTATTTGTCATTGAGTTTCTGTTGTTTCCTAGGTTTTGTTTCACACCGCACCCAGCAATTCTCCAGTCATGTGATACGGTCTGTTAATAATCTTTGGGCAACACAATCCAGTCGATTTACACAACTGGGAAACAATGACATGTGCCAACTGAGACCCACATAAGTTACTTGTCACCAGATCCGTGAAAATCCGGGTTAGAATATTGGCCTTCAATAATCCATGAATATCGTATAGCTGACTTGGTTCACACGTTATCGGTTCCCAGTTGCGCAGATCGATGTTCATGCTGTTGATCACTGGACAGTCTGGTCCAGACGCGATTATTTACAGACTGCTGCCATATAGCTGGAATATTACTAAATGCGACGTAAAACTAAACTCACTCACTACTCATCTACAGAGCAGAGTAACAGATGTTTAATTCTTACTCGAACGTAAAGAGTCAGCGAGTGCTGCTTTGTAAATACACCATTTAGATTAGGGCGGTGAACTTCATGCCGGAGGTGATGCAGGTCTCAAATAAACTATGTCAAGAGAGAAACGCAACCCCTGTCCTCAGATATTAAAAATTCGTTTGAATAAAGTTATTGCCTCCAAACACAAAGTGTATTTTATAGCTTATTTTGTCTCAACGCATGAATCGGTGAAGGTCCCGGGGTAGAATATGCCTTTAGCAACCCATGCTTGCCATAAACGGCAACTATGCTTGTCGTAAGAGGCGACTAACGGGATCGGGTGGTCAGGCTCGCTGACTTGGTTCACACATGTCATGGGTTCCCAATTGTGCAGATCGATGCTCATGTTGTTGAGCACTGAATTGTCTGGTGTAGACTCAGTTATTTACAGACCGCCGCCACATAGCTGTAATATTGCTAAGTGCGCCGTAAAACTAAACTCACTCACTCACTCAATGAAATGACCTTAGTGACTTCGCACCAAAAACACAAATGCAAGTACTAATCATCAAAATGGCAGTTAATGTAAAGGTGTATAAAAGTCCATGTGCTCTCGTATTTTATTCATTCATTTGTCGCCACGACTGAGTGCTGCCGACCGAAATCTCCCCATTGGTCGTCTTCAAGCCGGAGAAAGTTTTGGAACTGTTACACGGCACCTAAATGTTCACAAAACAACGATATCCCGACTTTGAAGCCGCTGCAACAACTTGAATTCGAACAACGATCGCCATCAACGAGAAGTGTAAGGCCAAGAATCACGACAGGGGCTTCAAGATCAGTGCAGCCGTGTCCATCACCTGCGTAATCGACATGCCCTACCAACCGTGACTGCCACACAAATACCAGGTTTGAAGAGTGTGTCAGCTCAAACGATTAGGAACTTTCTGAAAGAACGAGTTTACGTGCCTGCAGACCAGTTTTTGGACCTGTACTACGCCCTCTACATCGACACCTACGACTCAGGTGGTGCAACAGCGTAAGGGTGTGGACTTTACAAAACTGGAGGCTCACCTGGTTTTCTGATGAATCACGTTTCTTTTGCAACGTCACGACGGAAGACTATAGGAGACGTTATGAACGTTTTGCGCCCATCTGCGTCCGACACGTGGACAGATTTGACAGCCCAACGTTACATCAACGACGTGTTATAGCCTCACCTCCCGATTATGTCAATGTCTTGCCACGGCCCTCTAAATCACCAGACATCAACCCTACTGAACACTTGTGGAATACTCTGGAACGATACGTACGTCAGCCGCCGCCACAAACGCTGCAACAGCTAACCGCTGCACTGCAGGAGTGGAGAGCCATTCCCCAGGAGAGAATCCGGCGTCGTATCCGTTCTTGTCCGTGGAAATTCCGTGCAATGAATGCAGCTCGTAGTGCTCATTTGCGATACTGCGAAAGGCGCCCCCTGGTGACAAAGTGGTGTCTGTGAGATGACCTTTGAAATGCCAGTTTTAAACATGTCCATCTTGGTTATTACTCTGCCAAATTTCTGACTTCTGCCTTAAATAATAAAAATGTTGTGTCGTCCTAAAACTAAAGATTAAAATCTCTAAAATACAGAATTTTTTGTGAGAGTTTATTTATCACTATGGTTCCGACAATCGTAGATACATGATAGAAGTAAACCGGGAGTCGAACATCGAACTGCGACGCCTTAGACTACTTAGCCACCCGAGTTTAGTTTTAGGCCGCTATTAGTCATATATTCCTGGAACATCACGGTAGGGAACACCAGAAATTGGCTTCACACATTGTACCCATGCAGAAGATCGACCCCGAATCTTCGGCGTGACGAGCGGACGCTTTAACCACTAGGCTACCCCATCACCCCGGAATGTAGCAGAAGATTAGCCTGAGTGTGCATGTGACATTCTGACACTGACTGTGCGTGTGTTCCAGATGATGGTAACTGGGGACCTTGGGGAGCCGAGGTTGCCGTGACGACCTGCAATGCTACATGTGGGGGCGGACAGATGCTATACCGTAGGACACGTTCATGCAACAACCCCGCCCCGTCACCTGGGGGACAGGACTGTGTTGGATCGTCGACACTTGATGTCAGCAGGGCCTGCAATGAACAAGGATGTCCAAGTAGGTACAGGTAGTCAGCGACGCTGATGGGTGGGTCTGTCGTTGTTGGGTTGGGGTTAAGGTTGGTGACAGCTGATAACAGAGATCAGTTTCATATCGTTTGATGGGCTCTTGTTGATGATGGAGTTCATGTCAGTGGGGAGGATTTGGTTGATCACGGGCTGCATTGTGTCTATAGTTAACTGACTATGACATTAGATTTATTATTCAATGATATGTATCGGGCTGAAATTGAGTAAGGGTCAATAATAAGGGTTTCCAAGGATGTCCAAGTACGTACATTGTGTGTTATTAGTGAGGGCTGATGTCGACTGGCGAGTTGTTGAATATCTAAGGCCAGTGTTGAATGAGTTGTGTTATTTAGGGCTAATGTTGAGTGGAAGATTTAAGAGGCTAAGGTCAATGCTGAATCAGCTGTGTTGTCTAGGAGTAATGCTGGGTGGAAGTTGTTGAGGAGCTAACGTCAATAGTAAATGATTTGTATTGTTGGTGAGCGCTGATGTTGAGTATCGAGGTGGTGAGGAGCTAAAGTCAGTGTTAAATGAGTGTTATTTAGGGCTAGTGTTGGGTGGAGGTTTATAAGGAGCTACAGTCAATACTGAATGATTTGTTGTTGGTGAGGACTAATGTTAGCTGGAAGTTGTTAACAGGCTAATGTCAATGCTGAATGATTTGTATTGTTGGTGAGAACTAATGTTAGATGGAAGTTGTTAAGAGGCTAAGGTCAATGTTGAATGATTTGTATTGTTGGTGAGGACTAATGTTAGATGGAAGTTGTTAAGAGGCTAAGGTCAATGCTGAATGATTTGTATTGTTGGTGAGGACTAATGTTAGATGGAAGTTGTTAAGGGGCTAAAGTCAATGCTGAATGATTTGTATTGTTGGTGAGGACTTATGTTAGATGGAAGTTGTAAAGAGGCTAAGGTCAATGTTGAATGATTTGTATTGTTGGTGAGGACTTATGTTAGATGGAAGTTGTTAAGAGGCTAAGGTCAATGCTGAATGGTTTGTATTGTTGGTGAGCACTAATGTTAGATGGAAGTTGTTAAGAGGCTAAAGTCAATGCTGAATGGTTTGTATTGTTGGTGAGGACTAATGTTAGATGGAAGTTGTTAACAGGCTAAGGTCAATGCTGAATGGTTTGTATTGTTGGTGAGGACTAATGTTAGATGGAAGTTGTTAAGAGGCTAAAGTCAATGTTGAATGATTTGTATTGTTGGTGAGGACTAATGTTAGATGGAAGTTGTTAACAGGCTAAGGTCAATGCTGAATGGTTTGTATTGTTGGTGAGGACTAATGTTAGATGGAAGTTGTTAAGAGGCTAAAGTCAATGTTGAATGATTTGTATTGTTGGTGAGGACTAATGTTAGATGGAAGTTGTTAAGAGACTAAAGTCAATGTTGAATGATTTGTATTGTTGGTGAGGACTAATGTTAGATGGAAGTTGTTAAGAGGCTAAAGTCAATGCTGAATGATTTGTATTGTTGGTGAGGACTAATGTTTGATGGAAGTTGTTAAGAGGTTAATGTCAATGTTGAATGATTTGTATTGTTGATGAGGACTAATGTTAGATGGAAGTTGTTAACAGGCTAATGTCAATGCTGAATGATTTGTATTGTTGGTGAGGACTAATGTTAGATGGAAGTTGTTAAGAGGCTAAGGTCAATGTTGAATAATTTGTATTGTTGGTGAGGACTAATGTTAGATGGAAGTTGTTAAGAGGCTAAGGACAATGTTGAATAATTTGTATTGTTGGTGAGGACTAATGTTAGATGGAAGTTGTTAAGAGGCTAAAGTCAATGCTGAGTGATTTGTATTGTTGGTGAGGACTAATGTTAGATGGAAGTTGTTAAGAGGCTAAGGTCAATGTTGAATGATTTGTATTGTTGGTGAAGACTAATGTTAGATGGAAGTTGTTAAGAGGCTAAGGTCAATGCTGAATGGTTTGTATTGTTGGTGAGGACTAATGTTAGATGGAAGTTGTAAAGAGGCTAAGGTCAATGTTGAATGATTTGTATTGTTGGTGAGGACTAATGTTAGATGGAAGTTGTTAAGAGGCTAAGGTCAATGTTGAATGGCTAGGGCTAATGTTGTGTGGAGTGGTTGATATCGGGCTGAGGTCAATGTTTGTGGTGCTGTTGCTGGCTTGGCCGTGGTGGATATACGTTGTTGTCGGGAGAGTATCTTGTTGTAGATTCGAGCGCTAAATTGTCAAAATAGCATTACTTAGCAACACAATCGTGACGTCGAGCTTCCTTGATCTGTCAGATCGTTGAATGGGCTGACGTGTAGTAACGTGTAACTGTGACTGTGTGTGTGTTCCAGATGACGGTAATTGGGGACCTTGGGGAGCCGAGGTTGCCGTGACGACCTGCAATGCTACATGTGGGGGCGGACAGATGCTATACCGTAGGACACGTTCATGCAACAACCCCGCCCCGTCACCTGGGGGACAGGACTGTGTTGGATCGTCGACACTTGACGTCATTAGGACCTGCAATGAACAAGGATGTCCAAGTAGGTACAGGTAGACAGCGACGCTAATGGGTGGGTCTGTCGTTGTTGGGTTGGGGTTAAGGTTGGTGACAGCTGATAACAGAGATCAGTTTCATATCGTTTGATGGGCTCTTGTTGATGATGGAGTTCATGTCAGTGGGGAGGATTTGGTTGATCACGGGCTGCATTGTGTCTATAGTTAACTGACTATGACATTAGATTTATTATTCAATGATATGTATCGGGCTGAAATTGCGTAAGGGTCAATAATAAAGGTTTTGTGTTGTTAGTTATGGCCATTGGGTGGGGTGTTGATAAGGTCGATGGTGAGAGTTTTGTGTTGTTAGTTATGGCTATTGGGTGGGAAGTTGATAGGGTCGATGTTGAGGGTTTTGTGTTGTTAGTTATGGCTATTGGGTGGGAAGTTGATAGGGTCGATGTTGAGGGTTTTGTGTTGTTAGTTATGGCTATACGGTGGGGTGTTAATAGAGTCGATGTTGAGGGTTTTGTGTTGTTAGTTATGGCTATTGGGTGGGAAGTTGATGGGGTCGATGTTGAGGGTTTTGTGTTGCTAGTTATGGCTATTGGGTGGGAAGTTGATAGAGTCGATGTTGAGGGTTTTGTGCTGTTAGGTATGGCTATACGGTGGGGTGTTGATAGAGCCGATGTTGAGGGTTTTGTGTTGTTAGTTATGGCTATACGGTGGGGTGTTGATAGAGTCGATGTTGAGGGTTTTGTGTTGTTAGTTATGGCTGTGCGGTGGGGTGTTGATAGGGTCGATGTTGAGGGTTTTGTGTTGTTAGTTATGGCAAATATTGGGTGGGGTGTTGATAAGGTCGATGGTGAGAGTTTTGTGTTGTTGGTTATGGCTATTGGGTGGGAAGTTGATAGGGTCGATGTTGAGGGTTTTGTGTTGTTAGTTATGGCAAATATTAGGTGGGGTGTTGATAGGGTGGATGGTGAGAGTTTTGTGTTGTTATTTATGGCTATTGGGTGGGAAGTTGATAGGGTCGATGTTGAGGGGTTTGTGCTGTTAGTTATGGCAAATATTGGGTGGGGTGTTGATAGGGTGGATGGTGAGAGTTTTGTTTTGTTAGTTATGGCTATAGGGTGGGAATTCGATATGGTCGATCTTGAGGGTTTTGTGTTGTTGGCCGGAGCATGGTTATGTGGAGAATTCCTGGTTAAGGATGAGTGTTTTCAAGTCAATACATCATTACACTTAATAAAATCTACCATATTAACTTTGAGCTCCTAAATGACTGCAAGAGTAGTATGATCCCCTGAGAACTGATAAAATTGATAAAACGATGCGCCACTGAGATTGACATCCAGTGATCGAGGGAAAACAAAGCGCCTTTTATTATCATCTGTTGGTTTTGTTGTTTGTGTCAGTTGATGGGATGTGGAGTGAATGGAGTACGTCATCGACTAGCACTTGCTCGGTGTCTTGTGGCGGTGGTACCCAAATCAGGACTGACCGTAGGTCGTGTAACAGTCCACCCCCGTCTAACAATGGCGCTCTTTGCGACGGTGATGCCGAACGGAATACAACCTTGATCTGTAACACAGCAGAATGTAGTCGTGAGTATAAACAATACTGTTACTTTTTCCCATGTCCGGTATAAAGGTCGTTGTTCGATATATTTCTGTGCAATATCTGAAACGTATTGTAGATCGGTAGAGTGATAATATGTTGACATCATGTGAGAAAGAATCAGTTTTTGCAGAGATAACTGCATGGCATTGTAATGCACCTTGTAACATCTTTCTGTTTTGGGGTGGGGGGAGGGGGGTGGTATGTTTTCGTTTTGTTTTGGTTTTTTTTTATTATTTTTTTTGTAATAAACTTCCAATATTCTAGCTGATTCAAATTGCTGACGTTCCAATGAGATATGAACAAACTAACGTTTTCTTCATTTTCCGACAACGATCGGATTATTGGAATAAGTTTGATCAATGGTCGAAATTCTCAATATCAGATCAGATACCACTGGACTAAAAATAATAAAATAGCCACGATGATTACGTGAATGCACCACTGAAGAGCAAGGACGGCTCGAAATGTTCACGAAAATAATTTCCCAAAATGAAAAGGTTTTGGGGTTATATTCAAATTTCATAAAACAGTTGAGCATAGCTTCAACTTGCCGGGGCGGTGGGGTAGCTTGGGGATTAAGGCGTTCTGTCGGCGACGCCGGCGTTCTGGGTTCGATTCCCCACGCGGGCAAAATGTGTGGAACCCATGTCTGGTGTTCCCCGCTGTGATATTCTTTACACCTTAGTACCAGTGCTTTATAATGGCCGTTTGCATAATTCAGCAAGCGAGGAAGGTGGCAACTACTGACGACATCGTGAATATTTGAACAAATTTCAGCAACGAAAACGTTGAAGGGACTAAATACTTTCGAATAATCCAATGTTCGACACAACACGCTGTTGTATTCAGTATTGCCAAAAGCGGCGTTAAACACTACTCACTCACTCGACACTGTCACAAGATGATGGCTAAATACGAATATGCAGAGTCCAAAACTTAACTTCGGGACAACTGTAAGCTCGATACATCAGATTCAGTACCTGAGTACATTGATGTGAATGTATTCTACATATACAGGATTGCACTGCAGAAACAGAGATGGAGGGTGGGGGGGAGTACCTGGATACCGATGTGATGCTAACGAAATGTGATTGAGAATAAATGATTTAACCATCTTCAGAGGTTCAGAACGGTGGATGGTCACCTTGGGTGGATGTCGCTGTAACTGAGTGCACGACACCTTGTGGAGGGGGACGACAAAACGTCACGAGGACACGCACGTGCACTGAACCGCCACCAATCAACGGACTGCCGTGCGAGGGATCTGGCACTGGAGCAACCTTTGAAAAGGCTTGCAACGCTGAAGACTCACAGATCTGCCCACGTAAGTGATGGACGAACTGTTGAAGGGGTTGGACGAGGGTGGGGCATATGGCCCCACAAAAAGTGAAATAGTGAAGAAATGTAGCTGTAGATTGTAGAGGTTTGTAGATGTTTTTCCTCACCTGTGAAAAACATCTCGACATGCTTAAACTAATGGTTAAAAAACATGAACAGTAAATTCATAAAAGAAGACTGGGGGAGGGTGTTGTAGATGAGGTAGGAGCAGCAGCAGTAGTAGTAGTAGTAGTAGTAGTAGCAGCAGCAGCAGTAGCAGTAGTGGGAGGAGAGGAGGGCGAGCAGTAGTAGTAGTAGTAGTGTGGTGGTAACAGTAGTAGTAGTAATAGTAGTAGTAGTAGTAGCAGTAGTAGTAGTAGCAGTAGCAGCAGCAGCAGTAGTAGTAGTAGTAGTAGTAGTAGCAGCAGCAGCAGCAGCAGTAGTAGTAGTAGTAGTAGTAGTAGCAGCAGAAGCAGAAGCAGCAGTAGCAGTAGTGGGAGGAGAGGAGGGCGAGCAGTAGTAGTAGTAGTAGTAGTAGTAGTAGTAGTAGTAGTAGTGTGGTGATAACAGTAGTAGTAGTAATAGCAGTAGCAGTAGTAGTAGCAGTAGTAGTAGTAGCAGTAGCAGCAGCAGCAGCAGCAGCAGCAGCAGCAGTAGTAGTAGTAGTAGTAGCAGCAGCAGTAGCAGTAGTACAGACAAATGTGTATTCGGTGATTATGTTTGTTGTTCCTGTTCCAGAGGAGGCCTGTTTGACCAGTCGCATTGTGGGTGGAACGGACGTGGACCCACCCTGCAAGTACCCCTTTATTGTAGGTGTGCGTCGGTTCGGATCCGCCTCCTGCGGGGGAACTCTGATTGGAGACAACAAAGTGATTACCGCGGCACACTGTGTGGTGTAAGTAGAGCTTTCACTGAGGGACTGTACCCGTGGAGATCCGGGTTAGAATCGGTCTTCAGCGTAACGTGCATGTCTTACTGTGGTCAAGCTCGGTAACTTGGTAGACACACGGTATCCCATGCTTACGCTGTTGATCACTGGATTGTCTGGTCCAGACTTGATTATTTACAGACCGCCGCCATTTAGCTGGAAGAGTGCTGAGTGTGGCGTCAAACAACCACGTGTTCTGGCATTCTGCTGATCAGGGCGTGCCTCGACAACCAGTCCACAGGCCCTCGTGTCACTGCCAGGATTGAAGATTCACGGTACAAAATGACCCCGACTTTAGATGCGTCACAGTACAATATGATACACTGTATCACAGTTCTATCATACATTGTACTGTGAAGCGTTTCAAGTCGGGGGTCATCTCAAAGCTTTTATAGTTTTTCCAAAACAAATTCTTTAGTCCTCACAATGACACGAGGGCATGTGAACCAGTCGAGGACTACCAGAACAGAAATGCTTCATACATGAAAATAATTATGTTCTCAAACCGGCGTTAAGCCCAGTTCAGTCATTTAGAGCTGCTTTGTTTCAGGGGCCTTCAAGCTAGTTCTGTGCAGGTAGAGGTAGGCAAGCACTGTTCTAGTACTGTGGGCAGTGCCAGCTACAACTCTCGTAATCCCAACATGGAGGTGATGGAGGTAGAGGAATTTGTTACACATCCCAACTTCGTCTCTGGATCCTTACTTTGTGAGTAACGTTGCTGTTTCGCCCTGGGTGTCGGGGGAAAATACGATATGTTGCTGCACGCCAATCCACAAAGGCTAAAAAAAACACCATATTATCGTGGATGTTGTTAAAATCGCTATTAGCTTGATTAGGAATCTGCTCTTCGAGTGAGTAAGTGAGTTCAGTTCGCTAACCAATATTCCAGCTAAAAGGCGGTGGTCTATAAATAATGTCTGAACCACACAATCCACTGATAAACAACCCGAGCATAGTAATACGCAACTGGGTTACGATAACAAGTGTCAGTCAAGTCTGCAAGATTGACCATTCGATCCCCTGGCATGGGTTACTGAAGATCAGTCCTAACATGGATTTTCACGGACCCCTTGCTCTTCGAGCAAACAGTATTTTTGTGCAAGGGCCGAGTAAAACACCGTGTGGTGCACTTTGGGTCGTTTTCATAAACATTTTACAGCTTTCCCAGACTACCTTATACTTGCTGAAACAAATCTTATCTGAGATTGAGGAAACTACATATAGAAATAGTTCTGTGAGTGTTAAGTGGTATTTCTGCGAATTTTCTCAGACATAGGATTTGGGAGGAACTCTTGATACCAGGGCCACGTTTCACAAAACTCTCGTAAGCCTAAAATTTCGTAACTTTTCTCGTGACATTCGTAATTACTATTCTGTAACATGGGAAATGTTATGAGAACAGATCTTGGGCTTGCGAGAGCTTTGTGAAACGAAGCGGCTTCGGGGTTCAAAAATCACATCGCCCGACGCCCAGGACAAGTCAGTTTTCATATCGGGCAATCAAATAATGGTATCTTACTTGTCCGTGGGCTACAAGGCTTACGGTTTCAAACTACATATACACTTGAATTTCATTTCATATCTGCTCAAAATGTCGCTATTAAATGTCACAATGATAATAAAGTAGAGTTATCTTTCTTATTTCTCAATAAATAGTCCACTAAACATTAACATCAAATATCATGTCGATGGTAATACATTTACGTCATAATTACGTCATCATGATTAGGTCATAACTCTGAGAGCAAGTGGAAAGTCAGGACAAATTTCTTTCTCAAAGTCACTTGCCCAGGGGCTCTTAAAATGGAAATTTAACCCCTTAATACGTTTATGAAACTGTTTCCCAAAAGAAATATACTTGGTGTTAAGAAAGAGATTATATTTTCAGTACGCGCCTCTAAATAAGTTTAAAGAGTACCCTCGCTAAGAGAAAGGGATGCGATCTTAATTAAGATATGCTATGTCTCTGTTGTAGTTTTCGATGTCGCCGTCTTGAAACTAAAGAAAAGTGTCATCACAACAAAATGTCGTCAACCTGTTCAAATGGCGCCCTCGTCCCAGGTGACGGTGACAGGGAGAACGTGCACTGTGATCGGATGGGGATCCCTTGTCTGTAAGTGTCCACGACGGCATTGTTGACATCGCCTTTCACATTGGTTCATCGGGAAGCCAGGGGTACATACCTCCAGTTGCATAGTACATATGTACCAGCTGAGGCCTTCATTGGAGGTGTCCATATCTGTATGTCTGTCTGAGCTAATATAGTTCAATTTATGACACAAAATAATACAGGATGAATGGTATATGACGTTTTTCATAAAATATGTTACGTACGCAAACGTACATCTCATTTGCATGCAATACTTTGTACCAGAAACGTACATTTTGACTTTGATAAATTTTCAAGGGGTAAACATCACAGGATTTACTCGCCAGTAAACTCGTCTATTTCGACATTTTCTTTTCACAGATGTTACGCAGAAGAATGCTCTTTCGGATCATTTTTCAAAAAGTGAAAAATGACAGTCACAGAATATTTAGCAATCACAGTATTCAAAACTACGAAATAAACGCCCCAAATCACTGTATTTCTATCTCCGTGAGCGCTAATTCCGTTAGCTTCATATTTGGTAGCAGTTGTGCAGAGAAACAGCACTGAAGTCGGCCGCAGAAAGCCAATTTCGAACCCGCACAACACGATGTCCCGTTTGAATGATAGAAATTGGACAAAATAATTTGACATCGAGCAACATTTACACATTGCCCAAACAAGATGACAGTCACGTGATGTGGAGGAACTAGAAAATCCAGTTTAATACCAATTCTGTTGGAGATTCCTTATTTCATGGCACATCAGTGACAAATGTCTGAAAAACCATGCAGGACATTGTCCTTTGACACTTACAAATCTAGAATTCGAACCGACGAATCTATGGCGCCTTAGAACAGATGATGGTGATACTAAAACATGTATGAATATATTTCTGATATTTTCCTGTTATATTTCATGTTATACCTACGGCGGCGTGTGTTTTGGTTTCATATATTGTCCTCTTTAGCCACGTGAGGAATATGTATGATGTTGCGTTGTATTGCAGACAATGGAGTTTCTGCCAGCGTTCTTCAGGAGGTAGACCTTGAGGTGTATGACTCTGAAGATTGTCGTAACACCTTTACCTCCACCGCATCAGCAGTTGACAACAACATCATTTGTGCTGCTAATGGCATTAGAGGCGGAGAGGATGCTTGTCGGGTAGGACAGATTGAACATAATGTTTCAGAGCAGGTTGTCTCTGTTGGCTACACTTTCAAAAGAACAATAGTGAAAACATACAGACAGGCAGTACAAGCACGCACGCACACACATACATATGAGAGAAAGGGAAACAGGATCAGAGGAAAATTCAAGTTTTCCTTTAATATTTTCCAGTTTTCATCACCAGCTATGAATAGCGCAAGTACAAATATATACAGAGAGGAAGGAATACAAGATCATAGGGACATTCAAGCTTTCCTTTCATATTTTCCACTTTTCATCACCAGCTATGAATAGCGCAAGCACACATATATACTGAGAGCAAGGAATGCAAGATAACAGGGACGTTCAAGCTTTCCTTTCATAGTTTCCACTTTTCATCACCAGCTATGAATAGCGCTGTGGTTATGAAACTGGACAGTGATAAAGGCACTCTGGCTTTTACCTCTGGTCCTTCATTTCTTTCTCTCAGTATATTTGATTAGTTTAGTATATACTGAGGAAAACACATGGTATCTCATTGAAGCACAAGTTTCTGTATTTTTGCAAGGTTTATTCACAAGCTGTGTAACGTGCGTGCTATCATGTGAAGCCTTATTTTTTTCCCTTAGTATATATCACAACCCTCTTGCAATGAGTAATAACCCGTGAAGATCCGGGTTACAATGGCCCCTGAATGCATGCCATAAGAGGCGACAAGGGACCGTTCAGAATTTATGTCTAAGGTGATGATGATTTTATGGAGAAGCATGTACAATGTGAATGACACCAACACCCCCGTTAAATAGTGAACGGTCCCTAGCGGTCACCGCCTCACTGACATTGGTTACATGCGCATCAATATTCCCCTAGTTCGTTGTTAAAATCGGTGCTCGCAACGTCAATCACTGGATTAACCGGTCAGGACTCGATTACCCTCTGGACGCCACCTTGCAACTAGAAATTGTTGAGTGTGGCAAAAGACAAAACAAACCTGCAAACATTCGGCAGTCGATTTCGTGTACATAGCACCTCCTCATAGCTTGTGCATCTTCCGTTGTTTCAGGGCGACTCCGGCAGCCCTTTAATCTGTCGGGACAACAACGAGTGGGTCGTGTACGGGATCGTCTCTAGTGGGTTTGAATGCGCCAGGCCCAATCAGGCTGGGCTCTACACAGAGGTGGCCGCCTTCCGGACGTGGATCGACAGCCAGTTTGTCTAGATTGCTTCTTTCGGAACACACTAGTCACACCATTTCAAATGAAAGCAGACGATGCGTTCCGATTGACAAGGAAGACATCGTTACTCCTGCCCAGCATCCGCTTACATGACATGGATATGAATCAGTAATACTGCACTAGACATTTGGTGTAAACCTTGTGTGGAGAACAAATATGAAGAAATAGTTACTATGATATGAATTTGAACATGTAAGTGATCTGTATAAATTCCACTTCGCAATATATCACACATCGAGACTTTCACTGATTAATGAAGTTTTTCAACGCTTCTCAACATCATTCGCGTCCTTCGTAACTACTCGTGTCACGGCAAGAGGCAAGTAGTTCCGAATGAATCCCGTTAGCATCACGACCATGCTCTCCGACATCTTTCTGTTTGTGAAGTTTCGACTGTCTCTCAAACGAATTTCGTCATGAGCACTTTCAAATCAGATAATATGCATCTATGTTTGAAATTCTCGTTTCGAGTGAGCAAAACATACCATCTTCACGCATCCCGAATGTGAATTTAAGCAGCCATAATCAATAAACAGTAATAATGTTTCCGTCATTATATTTTAGAATCAGGTCGTTTCTGAGCACCATCTGCACAGAAAACAAAACCACACATAAGCATCCTTTCATTTGGTTTGGGCTACCAAACTTCGCTCCCAGTCCTCCAGACATGACCTTTTATCTGGGGATTTGTTTCTGTTTGTACGTATCTCACTTATTGAGGTAAAAACGGAGTCCAGAAAAAGATGCGAATTTATTATTGTCTCAACACATAACTGGTTATCGCCAAATGTCTGTGCTCTAGAACCAAGTCTTTCAACATTTTTTGATTACTTCGTCGTCGGGAGAATTATTTTGTTAAAATGTTTATTTTTGTACAACGTAATATGTATACTTTGTCACATGATGTGATGACTTAGGTCACATGACATGCTTGCGCCTAATCAGTCATCAACATTTATGGATACAAATTAAAATACTGAACTGTAATGGGTGTCGCTTCTATGAGAAAGAACATGAGTATAGGTGACCGGCACTTGGGTGATTGGAACTGATTTTGTTGAGAAAGGCATTTTCAAGACGACTTATGTATATTATATTTTAAACGATAAATGCACTATACATGTGATCAGGTTTTTTTTAAAATAAATGTATTACCTAAAGGTGAATTATTGTGATTTAATCATTCTCACAGCTGACGAATTACTGTCTTCAACTCTAATAAATGTGGTAGTGTGCATGCATATACTCTCCTGTTGATTTTCGTAGCGATGAGAGAATTGAAAATAGGTCGTCGAGTACAGTTTGCGAACTGATTGACACAGTACATGAAGTTTCTTCGATTGGCAGGTCACAGATATGAGGACACACTTGGCAGTATTTTACGAATGCTTAACACACTTAAGGTGACTGCTATGAGGGGTTGTTGTCACAGGGGCCAAGCTAATTTGAAGTATAGGAGAAAACACGCCTCCGCGGTTTGGTAGACAATGTAAAACCATCGGGGTCGAGAAATCCGATCCCTTCGGTTTTACATTGTCTACCAAAACCGAGGAGGCGTGTTTTCTCTAACATGTATACTGTCAATGGTGGGTAATTACAATGTAGATGATCATTTAATGAAGCTACGTAACAATGACTGTTCATATAAAGCTAGGAAAAGTAAAACCTAGGAAGCGGTCTTACTAACGAAAAGTAAAACCTGTCCCTCCAAAACAAAAACCTCTAACGCGGTTGTTCTGGGAAAACAAGAGATGACTTAATATATAGTGAGAAAAACACTTTAGGTTTATATTTGTGATTCTACTGTTCGTCTTACACAGCATTCTGAGTCATGATACCATTCACAACTTATTAAAACATTCATCTTGATTAGATTACTAACTAATGTAATTGTCGCAAGTGACATAGTTAAAACCTCGTGTAATCATTAAATAAACAGTTGTATTGTTTAACTTATGTCATATTTGGGATAACACTTAGGAAAGTACAAAGCACTGTTGATTATGGGCATAAAATAAACACTTAATCACTCTGAGATGTTTAAATAAACAACACGGCGACTCTCTGTAATGTATGGGATTGGATCATGAGCTACTGCAAAAACATGCATTGTAAACACGAACAATATCGTTTAAATATTAACATTTCACGAATGCACATGTCCTAATGGTGATATATAGAAAGTTTCAAGTTTCTAGGTTAAACATGAAGAATGCAATCGTCGATTATCGGCAGATCATATCTTTTCAAGTAGACAAATACTGATTTTATGTCAAATATATTTCCATTTTTCCTATGTATGACAAACAGAGTTCATAGGTATCACCAGTAGTAGCCACTGTGAAAAGAGGAAGTCATTCAGATGAAAACTGAAGAAGTTGTACTAAAAGTAAACCTGATATTCAGTGAAGTGATCGCAGGAGTACAATGAACACATAATTCAGTGATCGGAAATTTGGAATATGCAGTGATCGGAAATTTCTGTACACTTATTCTCAAAAATTATAGAAAATATGAAATAACTAGGTTTTTCGATGTATATTTTCAGTCAGTTTCAGACCGAGCAACATGAATGACGGGGTTAGGTGTGGATATTGCCCTTCTATGGATGACCTTTCTGCAGTTGTCAATCACTGTGTGCAGAAACACGGAGATTTGAAAATAGAGACAATGACCATAACACTTAATAAAAACAAAGGCAGTAATTCATATTTACCAAGCGTACACGTATGACAATGTATATCAAGCCACCCCGAGGGTACTAAAAAGACATTACACATTTGCAAAAACAAAAAAATATCTAGGCATAGTACCTTAAGCCACAGCTAGTTCCCTAAGCAAGAAAGCGAAACAGAGACACATATCCAGGATGTATCGCCACAGTGTGAAAATCAATGATGTCATTTGGCGGAAATATGCTTCATACTCCGACTTTCCATTAACATACTCACAACTACTCACAGAGATTTGTTGTTGACCAACTGATCAGTGGTCACGACACAAACATGTAGACACAAAAGGTTTCCTCAATGTGGAATACATACAATCAATCCGTGTATCATGTGAGACGTAGAAAGAGAACAATTCGTAGTTTTTGTACTATTTTATATTCTCTGAATAATTTTCAAAAGACGTATTCAGGGATATTTGTAGTTCCAAATATATTAATGGAATTACAAGCCATTGCCGGTGTTGTGAATTTAGCAGTCTAAGTAAACTTAGTCTCCGTGTATTCCGTAACACTCAACAATACAGTAGGCGAAACTCCATTCGTATTACTGGCATATCAGAGTCCCCATACGAGGAAATCGACAAAGTGGTGATGGATGTGTTAAATACCATTGATGATAGTTTACCTATCTCAGCTATAGACAGATGCCACAGAGTTGGTGAAAAAAAAAAACAGGGAGAACACGACAGATCATAGTGAAATTCATGAGTCACTACAACAAGTACTACATGATCAAACACCGTCGACGCCTATCACAGAAATACAAGAACGTGTATATAAATGAGGACCTAACCAAGACTAGAAGTGTACTGTTCAGGAAGTCGAGAGATATGTGGAAGAACAAGTGTTTCTCTGGCACTTGGACAAAAGACGGTAGAATGTTTGTGGCAGAACAGCCAGAGGGTACGATCCGTGAGTTCCAAAGTGATTGTCACTTGGATAGGTATCGCAGATAAGTTTGTGATATTCGTTGACTTATCATACGGATTATTTGGGATTTCATGCACTGACTAAATAAGTATATATTTTGGACAATCCTGACATTTTATATAACCTCCACTATGTTCATTGAAGCTAAAGAGTATCAGTATTTAGTAGACTAAGCTGTATTTACCACCAGTCGGTTTTGATGATAAGGAACTATCGTTCTGTATAACCACCTCCCCGCTGCATAACCACTGTGAATTAGAGTATCCCACTTGTATTGTGAATATTCTTGTTGTATTGTATATATGTTGTAGATTAACTACATTGTATCATACCTTGTCATAGTTCCTCTCTTTTCGTTGCTTTACCAGCTGTGTATATCCATCTTCTGCATTGTTTGCTATTAAGAATTAATATCCTAATTGTCCTATATCTGACAGTTACATAGCCTATTATACCAAACGTACTACTCTTTTAATATTTGTACTACGAAGTGCTGCATTGCCTAATCCCATCACCTTCAGCCCAACCCCCAAACTAACCTATACATCAAGTTTAGTTAAGCTATTGCAACGTCAGTGAATAGTTACTAGTATCGTACAATGTTTCATTAGAATGGGTAATGATATAACCCAACATAGAATTGTTATCGGAATTTTTCATGGACTCATACAACGAGCCAGCCCAAAAGTTACAAATCACGTATTAAGCTATTATCTTATTGTACAAGCCTTTTCAGGTCATCATTGTGTATCTTTAGCCTAGAGTGTAAGGCGTGGGTTCTATTATGTGCTCTATGTTTTGTCACAGCGTCGTTAGGTAACATCAACGTGCTGGTTGTATTTCTATTGTTGCTTATGCTTTCTGGTGACATTGAGTTGAATCCTGGCCCTGTGCATGATGTAACTCAATCATTAGACAAGACTTTACAAATCGTTCACCTCAATACGAGAAGCGTGCGTCACAAGCTAGGTCACTTGAACGAATGCCTATCTGAAAACCAAATTGTTTGTTTCACTGAGACGCACTTAGATACCTCGATCATTAACACAAATTTAGCATGGGACAATTTTCACGAACCATTACGTAAAGACCGAAATGCTTTTGGTGGAGGCGTCATGATCTATGTGAAAACTCACCTGAGTTTTAAAAGACGTTTTGATTTGGAAAACAGCATTGATGAAACAATTTGGTTAGAAATACATTTACCACAGAAATCAATCATGCTCTGTGCAGTCTATAGACCCCCGGGCACGAACGCGACCTTTTGGGAGAGGCTAGAGAACTCAATAGAACGTTCATTTGACTTTACTTCAAAACTTGTAGTTATTGGTGATCTGAATGAAGACCTTTTATCGAACAAAGTTTCATATTTGAGAGATATTATGAACAGAAAGGCACTGTATAATGTTACTGAGGACCCTACTCGTGTGACAAGAAGAAGCAGAACTTTATTAGATCCCGTATTAATCAGTAACGATGTTGACGTGTTTGACAGTGGTGTGATAGATTTCAGTAGTGACATAAGCGATCATAGGGGCACATGGGTTGCCATCAACACTGCTACCTCTATGTCGTTATGTTATACCAGAGAGGTATGGTGTTATAACAAAGGTGACTATGAGTTATTGAATAGACGCATAACTAATACCGACTGGAATTGTGTGATAACAAACAATACAGATATAGATGAAGCAACATATGCATTTTATGATCATCTAGGAAAGTTTATTAAGGAACGTGTTCCGTCTAAAAAAGTGACGATTAGACCAAATGACAAACCCTGGTACAATTCGGAAATACGACGTGAGTCAAGAAAACGTAATAGGTTGAGGAAAAAAGCAAGAAGAACTGATAGATGCGAGGATAAATTGGCATACCGTAAACAACGAAATAAAGTTAACAACATGAAGTGTTACGCAAAGACACAGTATTTTTCGAACCTTGATGAATTCATATCTGAAATGAGTAGAGAAAACAATCCTTCATATTGGAAAGTATTAAGAAGGTTAATTAAAGAATCAGGATCTATCAGCCTTATTCCGCCATTACGATCTAATGATACCGACGAGAGTCCAGATATATTTTCAGACTTTGATAAAGCGGAAGCACTACACTCATACTTTGCATCTATTTGCAAATTCGATGAAAAAGACAAACCACTTCTCTTACTTGAATTGCGTACAACTAGTAGATTGGGTCATATTGTGGTAGATGAACGTGAAATTGCTGATATTATTAAATGCTTACGTGTTAACAAAGCGAGCGGACCTGATCGTATAAGTCATAAACTATTGAAATGTATTGCAGACTCTATTAGTAAACCATTGTGCCTTTTATTTAATAAATCGTTATGTTCTGGTACCTATCCCAGTAGATGGAAGGAAGCCCATGTCATGTCGCTTTATAAAAAGGGAGATAAATCTAGTTGTAGTAATTACAGACCCATTTCATTAATCAGTTGTTTAGGAAAAATCTTAGAAAGAATTGTCATGAAGCATATGTCTAATTATTTTCTGGACAACAGATTGTTATATAAATATCAATCAGGATTCCAAGTAGGCCATTCTACGACTCATCAGCTAATAGAACTATACAACAATATTTGCTCAGCTCTAGATAGACGTGAAGACTATTGCATGTTTTTTTGTGATGTTTCAAAGGCCTTTGACAGAGTATGGCACAGAGGATTACTGCATAAATTAATTAGCTACGGCATATGTGAAGAATTACTTAAGTGGATTCAGTGTTACATCAGTGGTAGAACTCAAAAGGTGTTTTTAAATGGTTCATTATCAAACCCCAAATCTCTTGCAGCGGGGGTACCCCAGGGATCAGTCCTCGGCCCCTTTCTGTTTATAGTATACGTTAATGATATTGCCGATGAACTAGACTGTGCTGCACGCTTGTTTGCCGATGATACATCAATGGGATTTTCATCTATCAATCACAGGCTTATGCAAGATACTCTCAATAGGAATCTAGAAATTGTATCGTGTTGGGCAAAACGTTGGCTTGTGACATACAATCCCAACAAAACAGAAGCTTTACTTTTCAGTCTTAAGAATAACAAAGCAGTTCTGAATTTTGAATTTCAAAATCAATGTGTTCGATTCGAAAACTCTCACAAACATCTCGGAGTAATACTTTCTTCTGATTGTAAATGGAATGCTCATATTGAAAATATTGTGAGGAAAACGTCCTTGATGGTTTCATCAATGAGAAAAATAGAGTTCACGTTAAACAGAGACACTCTTAATAAAAATTATGTTGTATTTATAAGACCACATCTTGAATATGCTTGTGAATTGTGGGATGGTTGTTCGGTAGATTTAACTGATAAAATTGAAAAAGTTCAGTTTGAGGCCGCGAGGATAGGTACTGGTTTACCAAAGGATGCCACTAGAGAATCTCTGTTACGTGAAACAGGTTGGCAATTGTTCAAAGAGAGAAGAACATTTCGAAAACTGTCTTTATTCTATAACATCTACAACAAGAAGGCTTCAGCCTACCTTTATGATCTTTTGCCTCAAACTGTTGAATCTAAGACAAATTATAATCTTAGAAACATTCGTGATCTTTCCCTGTCTTATTCCCGCACAAGTCTCTACAGTCAATCGTTTTTTCCATCATCTTCACAAACTTGGAATAATCTCCCCTTATATGTTAGAGAATCAGACTCACTTAAAAGTTTTAAATCGCATATAAGCTCACATATGTCAAAAGCACCAGGATATTTCTCATTTGGTAACAGGAAACTCAACGTAATTCAGACCCAGCTAAGATGCTCAAAAAGTAGATTAAATGATGATCTTTGCAGAAATGGTCTTACAAAGAGCTCTGAATGTAAGTGTAAATTTACCTGTGAAAACCCTCATCATTATTTTATGAAATGTACTTTATATTCTAATATCAGACAACAACTGTTTCAAAACATTAACAGAATTTGTAGCAATAGAGTACCAGCAAACCTACACTTATTATTAAATGGCAGTGCAGATCTTCCGTACCGTGATAGTATCCAGATTTTTAAAGTTCAAAAATATATATTAAAATCTAAAAGGTTCAGTGATTGGATATAATATTACTCATGAAAGGAAATGATGTATTCCCTATAATTATTTGTTTTATATGTTTATTCTCCTTTTGTATATATATCTATTCCTGTACATAGTTTGTTTCACTTCATGCATGTCAGCATTGTACAATGTATATAGGAGAGGGTTTCACTAAGTTGGGATAACTTGTACCCAATCCATTCTCTGGAATAAATATGTTTATAAGAAAAAACACTCCACCATTGAGTCTAACGAAACCTAGTAGAAGGTCGCGTCAGGTAACCTTTGAGCGACAAACGGCCGTCCTATCAAACGCGAGACGGTTAAACAGATTTAACCAATCAGACAATGGCTACTATTTAGGGATCGGTGGGACTTTCAAAATATTCAGGTCACTGACACAGATCTCTCCACAAACAAAAACCCGCATATAACACAGTTATTTGACTTGCAGTATGTACGCGTTGGGGTTTCTATTGGCATGGTTACCATTAGCTAATATTTCCGCAAGATAACATCCTTGAATACACTATTTTCAGCGACTGTTTACTCTCATTACTCTTACTTTTCATGGCTGTACGTACGTCGTGTGCATCACCCGGAAGAGAGAGTACGCGAAATAGCATTCGGAATCGTTCGGCTACAAACCATTTCGAGATAAAAAGTTCAAAAGGTATGTGCGAGTGTCCACTTTCGCGATTTGGTAAGCTGTGTTCTGATTGGTCAGTCTCAAAGGTTACCTGACGCGACCTCCCATAAGGTTTTGTTCGACTCAGTAGTGGAGTGTAACGAAAAGTACTGAGGGTAAGTTTACTCAGACTGGTGAGTTTAGTTTTACGCCGCCCTTAGCGATATTCCAGCAATTTCCTGTCGGGGGACACCAGAAATGGGCTTCACACCTTCTTCCCATATGGGAAATTGAACCCGGGTGCTCGGTGTGAAGAGCGAACGCTTTAACTTCTAGCATACCCAACCGCCACAGTTGGGTAAATTCACCCCTAAGCTATTAGTAACAACAATTTCTAAAAGTTGTAAAATCTTCGTTTTTATCTCCCCGGCATGCAATGCGGTGGGATATAGTCAACGCCTCGTCTCTGTCCGTAATCATTCTGTTTCCGGAGCATAACTCAAAAACCATTGAATATTTTGATACCACAACTGATAGATACAATAATCCCAACCTATACATGTGGTCTTTACTATTTACAGATTTTGGGCATTTTTATGTTTGTTGTTTTTTCCATAGAACGTTTTGGTCTTAGTCCAATGGTGGCGTGGGTTTGTTTCCGGATCATAACTCAAAAACCGTTGAATATTTTTCCTGCAAAACTTGGTAGATACATCAGTCAGGACCTAAAGTGTTTTTGTGATTTCTTATTTTCTCGGTTTCCCATGGAAACGTTTGGACTTTGTCTCAAAGGTAGAGGTGTGTTTCGTTTCAGGAGCACAACTCGAAAACGTCTTAATATCTTTCAGCAAAACTTGGTAGATATGTGTGGCAGACCCCAAAGTGGTGCCTTTTGCTATTTGCAGGTCTTTGTGATTTATCATTTTCTAGGTTTCCATGGAAACAATTCGGACTGCGTCTCAAAATAGAGGAAAGGACCTCGTTTTCCGGAGCACAACTCGAAAACTATTTAATATCTTTCAGCAAAACGTGGCAGATATTAGAGGCAGACCACAAAGTGGTGGCTTTTGCTATTTACAAGGTTTTGGCATTTTTATCTTTTCCGCATTCCATGGAAACAATTCGGACTTAGTCTCAACATGGAGGGATGGGCTTCATTTCCAGAGCACAATTCCAAAACCATTTGATATCTTTCAATAGATCTTGGCAGATATATGAGACAGGTCTTGAAGTGGTGCCTTTTGCTGTTTACAGATATATGGCATTTATTTTTTTCATGATTTCCATGGAAATAATTCAGATTTAGTCTAAAAGAACATAAAGTAACTGTCAGATGATTTGTCCTTTCAAATGTATGGGGGCCGGGTGGATACTAGTATGTCATCTTCTGATGACTCTTGTTGTTTCAAACAAATACAACTGGGTTTTTACAAATCTTCTTAACAGTATGGAAAAACACATTTAGTTTTTTAATGTGGGATGCATTCTGTTTCAAATGACTCACATTGTCGACATGGAAATCCATTTGTTGACACTTGTTGAAACGTGTCAGACCTAGACTAATGTTTAGATAATCATAATTTTGATAGCAATCAACAAACCTATCATAAATTGAAAAGGAGCCACGACGAGACCAGGGATTCTGAACCAGTGGAAATCTAGACTTGATTCATTTGGGACTTTAGCATTGCTGGGAGGCTGGGATGTATGGAAAATAATGTGGTTCAGGGACTGTGAGAGTGTCAGACCATAGGCCCGATCAAATTCAGCAGTAGGTTGCTATCCGCTTTTATGCGAATCAGGATGCTGTTGATAGACTGTGGTAGAGATTTTAAGAATTCAAACTAGTCCGCAGTCTTAGATGATAGGAACATGATTAACGCTGCGTTATTACACCGATTCCTTAACGCAACAGATCTTCCAACAAAACACTTCAATGTTAACAATGTAAGGATATCCAGGAGCACCGGTCGTCGACGTTTAAAGGCAGCCGGACTCTGCTGTAGGCGACATGCATTTCGTCCACCACTAACACCACTAACACCACGTCACAGGCAAGGGCATTTGAGATGGAGTAGACATCACGGCCAGTGGTCTCGTGTGCTCTTCAGGGATGAAAGCTGATTCAATTTGCTCGTCCATGGTGGTCGGCAGAGGACAGACTGACAAGGCCTTGACACTCTTAGTTCTATCATTTCTAAGAACCGTTTCTAGGCTATACATCGTTTGACTCTTTATTAATGACTACTATAATCCGTTTGGCAGTGTTTGTTACGAGGGAGGACTGCACAGAAACGGAAAGCCAGGTGTTCGTGAAGTACGTGTAATGTTTTCATTAACTTGTATTGCGCCGTTATTTTTTCATTAACTTGTGCTGTGCCGTCTGAATCCTTTCTCGCACAATAGCTGAGACTTTAATTTCTGATTCAATGCTAAGATCCAAACAATGTATTTCAGTCATCTTCACTTCTGCATGGTCCATGCGCATGTTTGAAAAGACTTTACGATACCGATCACTACAAGTAAAAAGTACGATCACTGCAAGCATGCACAGTGGGTGTACAGTCACTGGACCCCGATCACTTCACGATCACATTTAGATATATAAAATGAATATTATGCATTCAATAGGGCAAAGACATCACATATATGTGGACAAATGTATCATTAACAATATCGGCTCATAGAAATGCTGCAAAATCAAACCATTAGGAAATAAACTTAGTATTTGTCAACGTGAAAAGATATCTTCTGCCGATAATCGACAATTGCTTCTTTCATGTTTAACCTAGCAACTTGACACTTTCTATGTATAACCACCACATCCAGTGCATTCGTGAAATGTTAATATTTCAACCATACTGTTCATGTTTCACAAATGTTGACTACATCTTTAACACCGATCACACATTCACTACCAAAACAAACACGTGATCACTGCAAACGCAGGCGGACAGTCACCCCATCACTGCACTCTGCACGACAGTGGTTCCAGGGAGGCGTTTATGCAGCACACAGCATTATTCCAGCTGTATGGCGGTGGTCTGTAAATAATCGAGCCATGACCAGACAATCCAGTGATCAACAGCACGAGCATCGATCAGCGTAGTTGGGATGCAATCACACGTTAACCAAGTTGACGAGCCTGACCACCTAGTCCTGTTAGTCGTCCCACCAGCACTGAAGACCAATTCTAATCTTCATACGAACTCTCTGAAGTACAGTGAGTGTATATTACTTGGAGCCACAGCACGGGTTATTCAAGCTATATGACGACTGCCTGTAACTTATCTTATCTCGCTCACACAAACAAACCAGTTACGGTAGCTTGCGTTGAGCAAACCCACCTTCAAGCATATAACCTTAGTGAGTACCCATGTACGCAGCTTTTAACAATATTCGAGGAACATCTTGATAGGAGACACCAGAAATGGATTCACACACTGTACGATGTCGGAAATCAAATCAGACAGACGAGCGAACGCTTTAACGTCTGGGCTACCCCGCTTTAGCTCTGGGCTAACATTTGACATATGAGGTCACGGACCGAACCAGACATTGCTACATGTGCCAAGACTCGCAAGTTGTCATGTATCTTGAATGTCGTGAGGTACATCTTGAAACAAGCACACATTATACACATATAACCACAAAACCTAACGAATTCAGCTAAGGTGCAGTAAACTTACCAATCAATCTGGCCAACTACACCCTGGTTCCCTGGGTCTGATGCGCCTGCGCTCACTGTCGGGGCGTTAGCGCAGGCGCATCAGACCCACGGGAACCAGGCTGGGCCAACTACAGCGTGACTGTTCGTTTGCCGTCTGACTTCCTCAGGCATACTTGTAACAATGCCAGTCACTTTCCGTCTAGTTATGTTTTTTTTCGTGTACGAGGGACTGGTCACTTTTGAGAAACGTAGCCCAGTGTTAGGTGTCCTTACCTACTGAATATGACCCCCTAATGTATGACCCTACCCTAATACCTGTTAGGTATGACCCTCCACTTATGCCCGTCATAGTTTCATGTGACCCTCCCCTAATACCTGTCATGGTTTGGTATGACCCTCCCCTAATGCCTGTTTTGGTTTGGTATGACCCTCCCCTAATGCCTGTCATGGTTTGGTATGACTCTCCCCTAATGCCTGTCATGGTTAGGTATGACCCTCCCCTAATGCCTGTCATGGTTTGGTATGACTCTCCCCTAATGCCTGTCATGGTTCTGTATGACACTCCCCTAATGCCTTTCATAGTTTGGTATGACCCACCCCTAATGCCTGTCAAAGTTTCATATCACACTCCTTTTGTGTCCCTGCCTTTAGACCTATAGGAAGCCTTTGGAGTCTTCATCTCATGGTAAGACTTAAGGCTTTCCCTCAGTATCAAGACACTAAGAAGTATATCTGACTCCGACTCCTACATCTGACTGTCCTTATGTTATTGTGGGATTTGATGCTTTCCTTCAGTATCAAGACACTAAGAAGTATATCTGAGTATCTGGCTCATAGATCTGACGGCCCTTATATCATGGTAAGACTTGATGCTTTCCTTCGGTATCAAGATGACATGTAGAAGAATATCTGACTCTCCGACTCATAGATCTGACTGCCCTGGTCCTGACATGTAGAAATATATATGACTCTCCGACTCACTCCCTTTTGGCAATGTGCAAGAGTGTCTTCTAAGGCAGGGATGGGTACCCTACCTCCCACTACTCTCCCCTACCCTGAAACATGTTAATTCCTGACATCAAATTTGTGAGAATTGGCAACATATTCTTCAGCCCAGCAGCTAAATTTCACATTTTTCAATCAGTGTTTGTCCTGAAACAGAAAACCTGTGCATTTGCTGCACAAATTATCTCAAGTACATGGTGAATTTTTAACTATGCATCATTGTTGACCAATGCTATTTAGCCAACAGTGCAGATAATCTGAACTTCCACAACTAAATGTTTGCCAGTTAACTGCTGATTAAATACCTGACCTGACCTACTCTTGTTGCTTTTAAAATTATTAGACAATGTCTTGATGATCACAGTTGATGTCTTGATGAAAGTTGCAAACTGAAGTTGGCTCCCAAACGCATGTGCATGACTCCCTCTCATGACACCAGATTTCTACAAGGGCAAACGCTGTCAATATCTTAACCAGATACTATATCCAAAACAGGAGACCACAAATGGTGTCAAAATCTTCAAAGACAATACAACCGATTAATCATGAAAGATTGACACATCAAATTGTTTTTTTCTCACATGATCATAATGGGTCCAACTCGGGTCCAACTCACTACCCACCCATATCGGGTATCTGGGTTACCTGTCTCGGCCGTTGGATTGAATACACATAATGTCCCAACCTACATCATTGTTCAATTTGGAAAAAGAGAATTTATTTTATTGTGATTTTTGTTTTTCGCAAATATCAGTAGTGATTTCACCCTGCATTCAATGCAATAACATAAATTTAGAGCGAATTGGTGAATACTGCTGGACACACATCAGCAATTTTGCACCTTTTTGACAGCTCACCCTCAATACTAAACCTATTATCAGTGATATTCATGCAACCACTAAGCTGGAACAGTATTATGATGCATGCATGATCATATAAACATGAATAAGGAATTTTTCCTTCCTATTTCTGAGTTTTTACAGACATCTGTTTCAGACAAATGCTGGTCAGTATCCATGTCTTGATACATGCCTGGTTCTCTTGAAATTCTCTCTATGAAAATCATGGTGTGAATCATAAAAGAGATTTGGAACATTCTTTTGCTTCACTGTAGAAAAACTCAAACAATATCTCGGGTGTACATAAATCTGAGGACATCAGTTTCTTTAGATCAAGAAATATTCTTTTGAAAGGCTCATACATGTTAAAGCTGGTTGGTTGCGACAAATCCATCATTAATGTTGCTGATTCAGCAGTTATTTTGTTGTACCACATGATAGGCATCCTTAGCCTCCAGCGACCCGTCCTTGTTGTAGTGAGGTGAGGTGAAATGGGGTTTAATGTCGTACTTTTTAAGAATGTTTAACTCATATGAAAATATGCATGCATGTGTATGTGTGGCTGCTTGTCCTAGCCCAGACCACAGGCAAACTGTAGTGCAAACAGGTTGCACAGCATAGAGAAAACGTCCAGTCTTCTTACATGTGAGCGAACCGACAAAGTTTGGAACGTAGGCAGCGAGGGAAGTATGTTGCCAACCTTTACTTGCTTCGCTGGCACGTAAGAAGACTGGTCATTGTCTCTATGCTGCACAACCCATTTGCGCTACAATTTGCCTGTGCCCAGACTTAAGCTAGTTTTGTTGCGCAAGCTCTCTGACATACCATACAGCAGTAAAGCATGAATACCCCACTCAGACACTTTAACATTTCTCCAAGCCAATAAGTCCTTGTTCATGTTGTTGTACCCATTAATACTGACAGCCAATCTGGGACAAACGTGTATCATATTCTAATGGCTTTTGATATGACGCGACCAGGGATCAAAACCATGACTGACCTTCTGTTCTCCTTACCACTACACATGGAGGCTGTCTCCATGCTTGTTGTAAGAGGCAACAAACAGGATCGAGTGACCAGATATGCTAACATGGTTGTCAATGAAATCCCAATCATGTACATCAAGCATCATTTAAGTCAATCACTGGATTGTCTGATACAGATCTACAGATTTTTAAATCTCTGTTAACTGTAGAGAAATACTTTTTAAGAAGTGAGCTTCATCAACATATAAAAATGATATTTGCTATATTCAGGTGTTGCAATTTTAGACTAGCAGTTGAAAGGGGCAGATATTCTGATATTAACTATACTGAAAGATACTGTCTATAATGTAAATCTAATGGTATTTTACTAATTGAAGATCAATGGCATGTATTTCATGCATGTGATGCATACTCTAGTATCAGGAATATTTATATCTAGAAATATTTTAAGTTTTACTAACGTCCCCACAATTAAAAATTGTATATCTTTTCTACAGAGTGAAAATATGGATATGATGAGAAATGTATGTATATTCTTACAACACAAGAGACACAAACTGTACATACTGTAAAATGCGCTCATGTGTTACATATTGTCATGATTGTATTCTGGACAGAATAAAAAAGTCTGTCTGTCTGTCTGTCTGTCTGTCTGTCTGTCTGTCTGTCTTATTGTTTACGTATTCACATCATCTACCAGGAATATTACCGAGTGAAAACGAAAAAAATAGGACTTCAAATTTACATAGAAATCTGAAAATATATATTATTTACATAATACCTTCTACAATATCACTTGTATACATGACAGGGGACCATCTTGCATACACACTACATCCTCTTGTGTTTAGTCCCACCAGAAACTAACTGGTATGACGTGACCAGGGATCAAACCTACGACCTTCTGCAGCCACTCTAACCACTGCACCACGGAGGCAGTCTGAATACTTGTTGTAAAAGGCAACAAACAGGATCAAGTGACCAGATATGCACACATGGTTGTCGCTGAAATCCCAGTCATGTACATCAATCACTGGATCATCAAATACAGATCTAATTATTTACATACTTAAATCATCAGCCAGGAATATTACCAAGTCAAAATAGAACTTTAAATTTTCATACAAATCTGAGAATATATTCTTACTGTTAGTGAACACTTTCTCCGGTAGTCACTTGTATGCATAACTGGGGACCATTTTATTCCCACCAGAAACTAACAGAGAAGCTGACAGACAGTGACTTGACAAAATGCCAGTGTTTTGGAGGAATATACAACATTTCCCCCGGCCCCAACACACACTCCACATAGGGAGCCTTGGCAAACAATGGAAACTTGACATGATCAGGCTCCTCCAAATCTACCTGGGATGTATTCACCAGAAGTCGGTCGGGGTGAGGATACAGCTGGTCTGTCACCTTGTCCGAGTACAGCCTTATGTACTTATACCCTACTACTTGAGCCAGAAGGTTATGTTTTGGGTCGTAGTGCAAAGGTGACACAGTACCTGCAGGCCCAAACCATGCATTGGTATCAACTTCATCCTTGTGCCCCAGACAGCAGTAGGTTGGAACACTGATGTCTTTCTGCAACTCAGGAATCTGATCAAAGAGTTGATGCTGGGCTAGATAGCCCTTAGTCTCCTGTGTAGGGTTCTCAATGTAGTGCTCAATGAACTCTGTTATTGTCATTAAACTCTGTGACCAAGACTCTTCAGTGTATTTAGACCCTAGCTCAATAGGTACAGTTCTGTAGCCAGCCTTCTGTTTGATGTAGGCCAGATCCCACTTTCTGAAACTCAAAGCCGGCCAGAAATCCATTGCATCAGTAACGATCACAGCTTGCTGTTTGTCCATATAACTTTCTTTAAATGTTTGTAAGGATGGACAGGAACACTGAGACACACATCTATCTTTATTGATCCTCACATCTGCAATTTTCATCCTCTTAGGTTCAGGCACAGTATCTACACAGTGTTGTTTCCCTGGAGGGTTGAAGATGGACTGAATCAAGGAAGACACACGTGCCAGGATGTTGTCCAGCATAGGAGCTCCCATAAGCAAACCCATGTCACATGACTTCATGATATCAGCCAATGAAACATCTCCTTTTTGTTCATTTAGGAGTAAACACTGACAGTACACCTTCATCAGTGAGCTGACAGTATAGGCATACCTCCAGTTGACGTCCACATCCTTCCAATAGCCAGTGTTCAGCTTCTCCCAAGCCATGTCCAGCAACACCTCACAGTGCTGTAGGACACTGGCTCCATGTGGTCCATAAAAGCACTCACATGTCCTCTTCAGTAGGTCAACATAGTCTTCTCCCAGAATGGCAGTACTGTTTATCACACCAAGCAGCTCATCTGGTGTCGTTGGAAGCACTGACCTCAGAGGTGCAAGGTCAGGCATCCTGGAAAAAGACACATGAACACGGGTCAGTGAATAAATATTTTAGCTGTCCTCCAGTTTAGAACAGTCATTAAATATTTTTCTAGACAATGTGTTTGGCAATAATTGCATAGATATGTCACACCTTAATAATTACTCAACACATAAGACACTACATCACATGACAGGCAAGAAAATACATTACATCACACAACAGTCATGACATCTTAACATTGTATGTAATCAGAGACCATATAATAGCTATTATATGGTCTCTGATATAATTCAAGACTTCAGCTGATATCACGTGAAAGTCTAAGGCTATAAAATGTAACAGTGCCAGCAAATACTACACCACATGACAATCAGGACACCCACTCCTGCTGTACAGAGTACTTTCATTGTGTTCCCTACTATAAAAGACAGGCTGATGTAAGTAATTTGTTGGGAGGAGGCAGATGATGACTTTTCTGGAGATGAGAAATCATGCCCGCACCTTGACGAGTCTAATGACGGGCTTACCTGCGAAACGATGTACTTCTGATTAATAGGTAGTATCATCAATACTGGTAATGGTGAATAAATATTTGAACAAAAGTTTGCGTGTTTGTCATTAGATCTTGATGACTTAGTTCCGTTGTAAACAGGTTGGTGGTTTTGTGTACACAAAACATGTGCTTTCCCTGCTTCCTGTCAGGCGCATTAGAAATTCTGTTATTTTTAAACCAATGGGCTCATTTCTCTACAGGGTAAATGCGACTCCATTTATATTACATTGTAGGTTGGAGGACAGTGTCTAGAGTTCATCAGGAAAGACCCGGATGAGAATACTCCCCCGCCCATTTATGTAAGCATGTCAACAACTGTCAAGGCATAGACACTCTCAGTCATTTCAAAAGGTATGCAATCGGTTTTGATAATAATTTTGTAGTTATACCCAAGTCGCGAATTTCTAAGCATTGCTATTTTTTTTGCTCAAATGACGCGGATTCGCTGTATTGGTCCTAAAACTGCTGTTTACTGATCAATGGACGTGTGAAATAACATTTACGAGTATTCAGTATGAATCACGTGCTTGGGAACGTGCGGTCTGCATTCGGATACTTAAGTCATTGTCATCTGATAACCCTTACTGTCAGTGAGATTCATGACATCATTTGCGGAATTATTTTTATAACAATAAACTAGAGACAACTTGACGAAGTGCTAATGTATCGCGATATAATATCAAACGCACAAACCCGTGCAGTATGTCACATATTAGTACTTACCAGTTTATGATAATTATGAGCCTGCAGATATAACGCACGGGCGTTTATGTGTGTTTACACGAAAAGGTAAGGTACTCCCACCCAAATCAAAAAACAAAATTACAAAGTGACATGCATACCTCACCCTAAATATACATTCAGTTAACTAGAACATGTATGAAAAAAAACAGTCAGTAAATTTATGTCGATGTTGAAGTATTACATCGGGAAAGGAGCAAATTTACTGTCTAAAAATTCTGGGAGGGGTGGGCGGGTAGGGGGTGGGGGTTACGGGCAGAACTCTTTCCTATGAAAACACGTCAGTATAACGCATAATTGGATAACAACTAGTAGTGGGACATACCCGCTGTGTGAGGAGGTTCATGTATCTCCCACCCTGCTTGACTTAGCAATCCACACCTGTCTGTGACTGTAGGTAAGTTTATAAGCACCAGACCCCTACTAAATTGACCTAAAACGTATAGAACTTTCATTTATTTTTTTGTGTATGCAGCAAAATAGAAGGGGTATATATAACTACCTATATATGATAATATCTTACACCATGAATTTGAAGTAAACTTATTCACTATATTTCCAAAACAGACAACTATAATTTGTTATGTATGGTTGTAAAGAGTGACTATGTTATCGAGGCATGTCTGACAGTATATATGTATAATTTGTTTAGTGTATCACTAGTAGGCCTTGAGGTCAGTGTGAGGTCAGTGCATGGTCACAAGTGCTGAAAAGGTGTTATTTCAAAGTCATATGCGTCTGGGTCACATTATTAAACTGACCATAACAAAGTTATAAAGTTATGACTGGCCCAATATGTCATGAGCTGTTGATTCAAATCTGAGTGTGGGTGCACCCATGTGCCTGACCCACTTTAATAGAAGAAAGCTTACCTAAGTTTGTCATGTGAGTGAGGCCTCTATATGTCACAGTTACATAAGCCGATTCCATATATAAGAGGATTTGCAAACATGTTATCACATTAGTGGAGTGTACCCGACTTCTGACAGGTAAGTATGCTATTATTAACACCTGGCCTGTTCTGTTCTTCTGCCACCTGAAAGAGGAAAGTCATTACTTTTTGCATTTAGTTGTTTTGTCTGTTTGAAAACATTAATACAGTGTATGAAAATCATAGCACAGAAATCTCAGACCGGTGAAGATCGGGTTAGAATTGATCTTCAGTAACCCATGCTTCTCTTAAATTGCAACTAATGGGATCATATGGTCAGACTCGCTGACTTGGTTGACTGACGATTGTTGTCGTATCCCAGTTGGGTTGATCATTGGATTATCTGATGAGGATGCAATTATTCATAGACCCAATGCCATATTGTTGTAATATTGCTAAGTGCAGCCTTGTACAACCAACCAACCAACCAACCAACCAACCAAAGTACAGAAATCTAAACCATATTAAAAGTTTGGTTCAAACTAATAACATTGTTACTGTCAAACTCAACTCTGTATTCATGCTTGGAGAGACAATTGTTTGGTGACCCGTGATTTCAGTATTTAATCAGACCTTCATATTTCTGTGGTAGAATAATCAGGTGAAAATTGAATTGATTGATATCGCAACTGAGGCAATTTTCAATGATGTTATGAAACAGATATCTTAAAAGATTATTTGAGAGTTTAAAGGTAGGTACTGTGTATGCTGCACTGCTGTTCTTCAGTTTTTGTGGATGGGGCATGGAAATTAACCCTGATTTTGTAGCTTGCTGCAGGCTGACTGCATTATCATTATTATGAATGAAAGTGTTTTGCCATTTTCAGATTTGACATGCTGTGGATTTAGTGTAGGTGTTACAATGATTGAAAATTGATCAAAAAAAAAGGATTACAAATAATTTTATTGCTTATAAAAAACATATTTTTGATTAAAATTGGTGATTACTTTCATAACATATATATTTCTAATATAATCAATAATAGCTAACCACAAGTCCTTCGATAGTTGATAGTGGATTTGGTTTCCGATTCATTGTATGTACAGTTAGTGCGAACCAAACAATGGAAAACTTTAAAAATGAAAGAGTGGACAACAGAAGTAGTATTTTAACTTTTTGAATGTATCACTCTTGTTTGTTTTGATTATTTTAATGAAAGCCTTCTGATTTTTTTCAGGATTCACCAGGTTTTTAGAGAATGTGGATACTGGACGAGAACAACCTGGCAATATGTGCCATAGTTACTGTTGCTATGCAGTTCAGCTTCTTCCTCATCGCTTGTACATGTAAATTTGACAAAGTGACAGACTTTGCTGGTGGCACCAACTTTGTGGTTTTAGCAGTTCTGACATTTTTTCTTGCTGAGGTATGTGAAACACATAAAACATGTTGCATGAGACATCTTGACACAACGTTTTGGAGCATATTTTTGTTCCTTCATCACCTGATACGCTCCGAAAAGTCTTTCACAATAAAGAAGTTGACATCCAGAAATCTTGCTTGTCTTATACATTCCACTTCTAAGTGCCCTTCAAAGATTTCAAACAAGTTGCAGTGGCCCAAACTAAACTATTTTAATGTTCAGTGATTACTGGGATGAAATGGTCAAAGGGATTAGGATGAAAACTACACTGAGATGGACATGATAAAGTTGAGGAGAGTGAGTGAGTGAGATTTATGCTGCTTTAGCAATATTTCAGCAATATCATGGAGGGGGGCATCCAAAAGAGGAGTCATTTTAGAACTCTGTCAGATAAGGGAGCTACACATGATCATGTCGATAAAGGGATCTTATGTATTTGACAGAGTTTTCATCCCAAATGATCCAATATACTTATAATGTGTCACATTTTAAAGACAAGTCAAGACACAAGGTGCCACAAAACACGAGACTAAGCCAAGGTAATAGCAAGTGCTTGTCCCTCTGTGATGACATATTTTAACAAACGGAATGTTGCCTGACATCATTTTGTACTGTCAGTATCTTGCAGTCCCCTTTGAATCCACCTCCAAGTATCTTTAACAACAATACTGCTGTTTGGATCAGTGAGGATTAAAAGTATTTGTGTGTTAAACCCAGTACATAAAGATAGTGAGTGACTGGGTTTGCAACATGTCATCAACGATCCCAACAATAGCAGTATTAGAGTTATTCTTATGTAAATGAGGTGGTCATCTTAATTCCTAGGGGTGAAACGGTATGCTTTTTACACGGTATGGTTCCTATTGCAATACAAGACCTTCTGTTCGGTCTGTTTCATTTTTGTATATATTAAAACTTAATAAATAGAAAATAGTACTAGTCTAGCAAAGAAATGCATAGATTTTGACAAAATCATTTGATTCTAGACAATAAAAAGGTTAATGAAATGACAGTAGAGAACAAAAAATACCAAATTTTTTAAATTGCATTACGGTATGCCAAACCGAAGGCTAAATACTGCAGTTCTACTAATCCTGGAGTGTGTCGTTTCACACCTATTAATTCCTAATCAGTCATAAGCAAAAATATTTGCTTGCATTTTAAGTATCCCTATATGCTGTTTTCTCCTATGTTGTAATCATTTTGTCTTCTTTGACAAAGAATAAATACTTGACAACTAGTTCATGTCTCCATTCCAGCCTGAATCACAACCTAATGCTGTAGTCATAGCAGTGATCCTGTCAAAACTCTTGCTGATGTCTTGCCTGTTTTTCGTGTTTCAGACGTACAGTACTCGGCAGATTATCATCACTGTGTTTGTAGTAGTTTGGGGTCTTCGGCTCTCAGGATATTTGCTGTATCGTATCATCAAGATTGGAGAAGACAATCGCTTTGATGACAAGAGAGAAAACTGTCTGAAATTTGCTGGATTCTGGGTATTTCAGGTAAACATTAATCATCAAATCTAAAAAAAATATTCGGTAAATGCGTGTTTTGTTAAACGGATTTGGTGTGATACATTTGTTAATTTTTGAAATTTTTCTGAGGATATGAAAACAGATTTGTTGATTTTCTTAAATGTTGCCTTACTAAGGGATTGCAGAAAGAAATACCTTCTTGTTTTGTCAGTGAATATGTATATCAATATTTCTGTTGAGTTATTTGCATTTTATGCCTATGTCAGTATGATGTAGGCCTTGAGATATCCAGCACATTTTTTAACAAGGTGATTGTAATGTATGGTGTTCACATTACCCAGGTGATAGGTAGGGTAGAATAATTGTTAAAGATTTTTTTTGTGTGATTTCCCACGTAGGTGCAATGTGTGAACACCGTTTCTGGTGTTCCCCGCGTGATATTTCTGGAAAGTTGCTAAAGTGCCATCAAATTAAGCTCACTCACTCACTCAACATTTCCTCCTAATTATTATGTTTTTCTATTGCTCCAGGCTGTGTGGGTGTTTACCGTGAGCCTACCTGTGATATTTATAAATGCACCAGCCAGTGCAGTCAAGAGCATCTACCTCACCCCTCAGGATATTGTCGGCATTGTGTTCTTTGCAATAGGACTTCTCTCAGAAACATTTGCCGATTTCCAGAAATTTGGTTTCAGGAATGACCCCATCAACAAAGGAAAATGGTGTGATAAGGGTATGTGTTGTCGCTCTGTTTCTGTTGTTATGTTGTTTAGTTAAGATGCTGACTGCCTAAAATGAGTATACTTGTATCAAGTCTGACCTAATTTGACACTACAAGTTACCTTTTAGCCATATCAGTGGTATTTTAAAACAAGTTTCACATGTCAGCAAACAGGCACAAGAAACAATTGTCTTCAAGGGGTTACATGCCAGGAGGCATTTTTTTTTTATCTGTCCACATGCTGAAAGATGACATTTTATCTGTAGCTGCCCTGTTAATGAATTAATATTGAGAAATATCAATTATCATGATGTTTGAGCATAGCAGGCAAATGTCCTCTAAAACAAATGTATAAGGGGAGACAATTCTTGTAATGTATCGGGATGATCCTGTGGCTTGATGTGGTACTGTATGACACCATGATGTTAAATGATTTTTCTTCCAGGATTATGGAAAGTGTCACGACACCCAAACTATTTTGGTGAGATCACCCTATGGATCGGAGTGTTCCTCATCAGTACAAGTATTCTGGTAGATGGTCAGTGGGTGGCCGTCCTCAGTCCTGTGTTCACCATGGCCATTCTACTCTTCCTCAGTGGGATACCTCTCCTGGAACAGAAGTCTGATGAGAGATATCGGAAGTAAGACACTACAGGGTCACCTGGTACAGACTCCTAACATACTCACTATCTGTCCATGTATAGAGTGGAGGAGTAGCTGAGTGGTAAAGCACTCACTCGTCATGCCATGTCGCTTTCATTATCCATATGGGTACAATGTGTGAAGCCCATTTCTGGTGTCCTCCATTGGTAATATTGCTGGAATATTGCAAGTGGTGACATAAAACCTACCTCACTCACTTACTCACTCACTCACTCACTCACTCACTGATTCTGATTAAAGTTCAAACCTCAGTTAAACTCCAGTGTCTCTTAATAATTTTTTTTCCATACTACAAGATATCTCTTTATAGTTATTGAGACGAATCATTTTAACTACTACTCTGAAATCGGCAGGTAAATCATCCTGATATGGTTAGCCCAAGTTACTTGGTTAGTACGTTGTCTCATACCACAAGCAGCAATGTTCCAGCTGTATGGCCAGGGGTCCTTCCCCCCGTTCTGACGCCTTCAGTATATACTATATAACAGTCATTATCACAGTTTGGGGAGTAGTTGAATGTAGGACTCTTGGAAAATCACTGTTATGCTCATTAAAACATTGGTTTTCAAACATTGTTTGATCATGACTGTTTAAATGTTTTCTATTTTAGGCTATAGTGTCAAACTTTACCAGTCTATCATGTTCCTTTGAATGCTTTTGTTTTGTCCCATTATATAGCAGCAGCCTGTAAATAATCAAGTCTGGACCAGATAATCCAGTGAGCAACATCATGAGCATACATCCTTCACATCTGTCATTGCAAACAAGATCTATGTTTTATTATGATTGTGCGAATTACTTTTTCAGGAATGAAGACTATAAAATCTACAAGAAGCGGACAAGCCCCCTGATACCCTTCCCTCCGCCAGTGTATGGCGTGTTCCCAACCTTCCTCAAGTGTCTGTGTTGCTGTGAGTTCCCCCTCTATAACCATCTCAACGAGGAGGAGGAGGTCATCAGGACAGACCACCCTCAGACTCTGGCTTGATCGATCACCTCCTTGTGACCTGACTGTGTTTGTCTCTGCTTCTTCTCATCCATGTCAGACCATTCTGGTTTTTTCTTGATTTTATGGAAGTGATGGTCATGAGAATCTATCACCCAGAGACACTGGCTTGACCACATCGCAGCCCTATTGTTGCCCCAATCCAGATCAGTCTCACCTTAACTAGGCGAAATCAGTTCAGACCAGAAATGATCAGCCTTATTGTGACGTGACTACATCACCTCATCAAACAGCCTGTTTTTATGAAGGGAGCCAGATCAATTTATTTTCTTATTTTATTTTTCTATGTGAGGGGAGTCAAACAATCCCTCACGGGGTAGCTCCTCTCGACAAGCCTTGATCAATGTGTATTTAAATGAACCACCATACAAAGTGGCATTTACCCCACTCTCTCATATTGTATTTAATAATGTTATCATCTTTCCATACAAAGCAATAGCAGGAAGCATATCTTCAAAATGAATGACTCTTAACTTGATATCTGAATTACCACTGACATGAATAGGTGGATGTTTTGCCTGTGGCACTTCTGCCCAAACCACACTACCTCCACAAATGTTCCTTCAGATGATGTCTTCAGTGTGAAGTCATTCGTTAGTGTGCCTGAAATTTGTTTCATTTTCTACCTCAGCCAAATAACAAAAAGAGGCTTGGTGAGGTAAATGTAATGATTGTGATTGTAATGTTAAGGGCACACTTTTTCTGATCTCTCGTATACTTTTACTACAAATTTGAGAAGAGATTAGACCAACCATAGCCACTCAGTCTTAAGGAACAACCTGTCCGCTATTCGGCTGGAGCAGTCTTTAAAGACGAACTACAACGCTTTTGATGCTTGAGGCACCAGTTAGTCAGCAGCTGGGGCAGGGTTGTTGCAGCCAGTTGTCGAAACTGGCTGAGATTGTATTCATGCTTTCAAACAAAATGTAATCTTACTGCCCAGTCTTAGTAAACTTAGTCCCAGTACTATTCGTTACACTCCTACACTGAGTCTAGCAAGACCTAGTGGGAGGTCACGTCAGGTAACCTTTGAGCAACCTATGACAGTCCAATCAAACATGAGATAGTTTTAACCAATCTGACAACAGCTACTGTTCAGGATTTAGGGACTTATGAAATTCCCCAGTCACTGACACTGATCCCTCAACAAATGAAAATCTGCATAAAACACAGATATTTGACCTGCAGTATATGCTTAGGGCTTCCTGATGGCATGGTTACCATTGGCTACCATTCACCAATATTTCCACAAACTGACATCCTTTAATATTGACAACGCTATTTTCAATGACTGTCTACTCACTGTTGTCCCATGCTCTATGTGCATCAACTGAAAGCATCAGGTGGAAAAAATCATTCAGAATCATTCGGGTACTAAACCTTTTTAGTGAATAGTTCAAAAGGTATGTGCAAATGTCCACTTCAGCGATTTGGTAAGCTGTGTTCTGATTGGTCAGTCTCAAATCTGACACAACCTCCTACTAGGGTTTGCTAGTCTTAGTTGAGGAGTGTAACAGATAATACTCAGGCTCTTTACCTAGACTGTATTACTGCCAAAACATTCCCTTGATGCATACATATGCAGAAGAAGTCCATGATCTTGTAATCTCTCTTGCTGAGTGGATATGATGGAAACTTGGATTATGATTATTGTCTGGTGTGCTGGTGGTGGGTCACTTAAAGGGGAACTGTTCTTAATGTGGTCAGCTGTTTGTGGGATGCCTGTTTTTCTCCCAAACTAAGTCCCCCTTTAGGTGATCTTCTTCACCACCCTCTGCCATGAGTTGTAGTTTGAATTCTGCTGGAAGCAGATCAAATGTCACTCGAGTGATTATGTATTCACAGTTTTATGAATGTGTGGGTGACACATTGTACACTCCAGAATTATAGTTTGAAGATGTCACTGATTTGACAAAAATTTGATGGAAAGAGCACTAAACAAAGGCTGATTTAACCAAGTTAGATCTAGTAGAGATGTGTGGTGTCATCAGCTTGAAAGTGCATATATTCTAGACGTTGCTGTAAATATTGGTTTTAATGCACTAAAGAAACAATATATGATTTGAACCACATGTTGCTTTACATATTGATGGAGAAATGTCATTCAATGAAACCACAAGAAATGTCTTGAAATAGAGAATTTTCTGTCTTGTGTAGTGATGGGTTGTTTGCCTTGAGAGTGTAATTAGGTGAGTTGAATGGAACAGTGACTTGGAATCTGTTGTCAGAATCTTTTACTCGACTCATTGCTTGTCATCTGGCCACCATCATATGGAACCCATCTTGTGCTCTCAGCCATTAATTCTCTATTCAAGAATCTATTTACAGGCATCCATTGTATACTGAATAGCAAAAGAAACACAATTTTAGATCAAAATAAAATCTCATAAAAGTAAACGTTCATGTACATGTCTTCTATTTTATAAACCTGACAAAAAGCCAGAGTTGCGTTTCTTTTGCTGTTCAGTATAAAACTGGAATATTGCTGACTTTGTTGTGGATAGGCAATAAACAAAGTGCCTCATGCTTGTACAAACTGCAGATTGTCTAGCCATTGTGGCTTGGATGATATCTTGTCATCATTTCCCAACAGCAGGGAGACTGACTCAGTTTTGCAGCCAGAGGTTTAGCTGGAATAGTGGAACACTATTTACTCACTCACTGCATGTAGGTGTGATTCCACTTATTGTCAAAGATGATATATGCTTCTCTCAGGAAAGTTTTGTTAGATTTACAGATAACCACTTTTCAGGTCAGACCTTCATTCTTACTAGAAGCAGATCTGAACGAAGATTAGCATGACTTGTAGTTATTGATCTTTTTACAGTATGAAATATTACAGATTTTATTTATGTGTGTTTAGTGTTGTGAGCCTTTAACATTCCTTCAGCTGGAGAACCTGTTACTTCTTGTAAGCAGTACAGACAAAATCTATTATCTCTGTTTGGTGCTTGAAGTCATGTATATTAAAGATTCAGCAACTAGCATGTAACTCAGATGGGGGAAGTATTAGTGGCAAGTTCTGAGGCCACAAATAATCAGTGTTTTGGACTTCCACCCTTCTTCAAATCTCATTTGTTGTTATCTATAGAAAGATGAGGAAGCACAGGAAAGGTATTTTCAATGTTGATTATCAGGCTATATACACTGATGAAAGTGAGGGGAGAGTTCTACATAATTGTACATTATTTACTTGAATCTTTTTTGGTTTGATATAGATACTTATGTTTAAGACAAATTATGGAAAATTGATAGAAATCCATCGAACATATATTTTGAGAATTCATAAGAAAAAATTGGTACTAGTTAACAAGTTTCTTTTGTGTTTGTGGCCTCATCTTGATTGCTAGATTTAATTATATCATCCAATTTGAATTGCCAGATGAAATAACGTCCTGTTTACATGAGCAAGGCGCCGTAAGACACATCATTTTGTCTTGATCTAGGTTAAGCATAGATTTGCTTGTGTAGGTAGGCAAGTCTTCTAGTAGAGTACTTAAATCCTAGTATACAACTTACAGTTTAGAATTATCAAAGACTGTTCAGAATCAAGAATGAATTCCTGGGTTATCTTCTGACATTGGTTGAAGATCTTGAGGGTTCTCTGGATTCAAATAGAAAAGGAGCACACCACAAGAGTAACAGGTCCTTTCTTGTGTATGGCTTCTGTCTATCTACCTTGCCAGTTGTTTGTTGATATGAACAGACTGAAAACATGTCCAAATATTGTTAGAAGATTTTATTGTTGAATATTATTCATATTGTTTCATAATAAATATATTTCAAACCAGACATGTTCTGTGTTTACTGTGACTTACCATATGCTCTAAATCAGTCTAGTATGACCTGCAAACTGAGATCACTTATACATGCAGTTACCCAATATCAGACAAATGTCATAAATGAAGACTATCAATGTATAGACTTTTAGAGTGCTTCAGGAAAGAGATTGGGGACAAAATCGTTTGCATCCTACATGTGGAGTAATACGTAAATGATCACACCCTTTAGGCAACTCACTTTTGTACCACAACAAGCAGAATAGGATTTGCCAAGTGAACCAAATCCGACTGGCACAAGAGGGGAAGGTTAGAAGACGTCACTCTGCCTCTAACACTCCAAACAATCCTGATCGACCTTGAGTACATGTCACAACCGCCTCCCGTTACTACTAACGCGTTAGGAACTATACTACCTATACTTGTAAGAGACGAGTAAAAATAATGTATGGCCAACCTGTCAGGCGTGATTCTCAATGTCAGACCGTATCCCAATCACAGGATCGTCTTGTCCAGTCAATCACTGACCGCTGTTATATAGAAGTGAATAATACGGTGTTAAACTACAACAAATGCCAGTACCGTAAAAAACTGAAATTCATACTGAAATGTGTTTGGTTAGCGAGTTAAGACGTATCCCCCATTTAGCTGCAGGCAAGAGATAACAACAGTGCTTATCGAAAGAGGCGCCCAGTGGTAATTAAGACTCGCTGACTTGGATGACACGTCATAGTATCCAATCTGATCTGAAGATCGGTGCTCATGCTGTTGATCACTCAACTGTCTGGTCCAGAGTCGATTATTTACGGACCGATGTCATACAGCTGGAATATTGTTGAGTGCGGTGTCAACGACGAACAAACAAATCGAAAGATAACGACTGACCTTGGACAAGTCTCATACTGGATCGTCTTGTTCCGTCTTGCTTTTATCACACGCGCATGTACTTGAGAGAGTATTGTTCATAGATGTGGCTGTTATCTGCACTATGCCTATAGATGCTATACAGTTCAGATCCGATAACTGATGTCCCGTGTACATCTTACACCAAGACGGCGTTACGAGGGCTACAGAATCAGCATGCCACTAAACACTCAACGTAAGTATTATTCTTCGTAACTCCGCCTCTTAGGGAATGCCTGTTAAGAAATGGACCTCAACAGCCAATGCCTGTAACAAAGATCGTAACCAGATTCGATTATATACGATATGGTTGAAAAAACAATATGAGTGCGACAACAAACAAATGTTCTGCACAGTTTACTAGACCAGCACGGTATTACCGGTAAAATAATTTTCTGAGAACTGGTTTATTAAATAATGAACATATTTTGTGTTATGATGATGTTTTGTGGGGTTTTTTTTGTATTCTGTTTTATGTTGTTTTGTTTTTCTTTTCTTTTTTTTTTTTTTTTTTTGGTGTGTTGTGTTTGTCTTTGCTTATTTGTTTGATTTTTATCATTATAGTGGTTTAAATTGCAAGCTACACATACTGTCATTCTAAGCAAATTTTCCTTCGTTTTTCAATGACAAAACGGCATACTGTAATATGACTGCATTCTAATTATCTGAACCAAAACATAAACGTGTATGTCTAGGGACTTATGATGTGAAAAAGCAGCATTGATGTATACACTTAGTGCCACCAAATTATAGTTGTATCGCAATACCGATACCCGAATAATGTATTTATTTGCCAATACAACCCCCACAATTTACTTTATACATAAGGGGCTGTGGGGTAGCCTAGTAATTAAAGCGCTTGCTCCTCAAGTCAAAGATCCGGGTTCATTTCCCTACATGGGTAAAATGTGTGAAGCCCATTTCTGGTGTCCCCCGCCGTGATATTGCTGGAATACTGCTAAAGTGACGTAAAGCTAAACTAACTCACTCATTCTGCAGTACCAGAAACTTGCTGTTTCGTCGTCATTACTATCTTGACAGTATATATTGCAATGACATATAACTGTGTCAGTTCGTTATGTTTCCTTAACGTCGTGAAATTTACAATATGTTGTTGACGGCAGCGCTAAATACACTTACTTGTGTCTTTCGTTATAGACCTCATCTGCGTGATTGTATTAATAACTGCAAACGAGGGCCTCAATCGCACTGTTTCCACTGGTAAGTATAGTAAGTGATTGAAGTTAGTTTTACGCCGCACCCAGCAATATTCCAGCTATACGGCGGCGTTCTGTAAATAATCAGGTCTGACCAGAAAATCCAGTGATCAACAGCATGAGCATCGATCTACGCAAATGGAATACGATGACGTGTGTTAAGCAAGTCAGCGTTCCCGATCACCACACCCCGTTAGTCACCTCTTACGATGATGGTAAGTATAGACGTATATACGTACATGACGCCAGGTACGTACTATGAAAGGAATATGTTGACTGGTGTTTTTCATGTGCTAATGCTTCACATGCATAATTAAGTCATTAAGTATCTTAAGTTTATTTTACATCCAACACGTATCAACAGATTAGACGTTTCCAGACGTATCCAAAGCCCTACATTAATCATATCAAGAGTGTTGCACTCCAGCTAAAATTTTAATATATATGCGACGGAATAGTTGAGACTGGTAAAACAATATTCCAGCTATATGACGGCGGTCTGTAAATAATCGAGTCTGGACCAGACAATCCAGTGCTCAGCAACACGAGCATCGACATGTGCAGTTGGGAACTGATGACATGTGTCAACCAAGTCAGTTAGCCTAACCACCCGATCCCGTTAGTCGCCTGTTAAGGCATGCATGGGTTGCTGAAGATCTGTTCTACCCCGGATCTTCACGGGTCGGTACAATAGTGACTACGTTATGAGTGAGTGAATTAACTTTTACTCCGCTCACACGTGACTCGTTCACTTACTTAATTTCATTGGCAGCAGCAAGATAGTTGTACTACCTTCAAGACGCAAGTATTGTCATGTGCTTAATCCATTTGCAGGAGTCACACCATGTCTGCGAAGAAATTACTACATAGGAAGTGAGACTAAGCGTATTGATGTGCAGGAAGTGACGTCAACGGAAAGCACGTTCTGTGTCCTAGAATTAAACTCTGACCCTGGAACGCAGATTTCTTTAAATATTCTTTACGTGCCACGCGTTGATAAGACACCAAATAGTGGCCATGACTACGTACACATTGGAAACGACTACAAAAGAATCAACGTGGCGTCGATGACGTCATACCGGTTTTCTGATGGGTCTTTCGAGGAGGAAATAGTGTCTCGCCAGAATTATTTGTGGATTGTTTTCAAAATGTCATCTCTACCTCAAGTCTTCAATATCACTGTTTCCTCTAGTGTTGGAGGTAAGAAAGTTTTGTTGACAATTCGGAGTGTGTCAGGACTGTGAAATGTAGAATGGTGAGAATCCCAGAAGGTGTCAGAAATAATGAACTGGTTGGCAAGAGCCTCTTTTCCTGATGGATTGATCTGAACTTTAGGTCTTGTTTTAACTCTCCAGAGACAAATGAGACGTTTGTGAAGAATAAAATTTGTTTTAGAAAATACTTCAGAATTATTTTTGCAATTTCGCTAAAAGCAATTTATCAGTAGAATATTTTTGTGCTGAAGTTTTACTCGAGTTCCCCGAAAAATTATCTGTCTCTTCCGTCGAACGAAAGAAATTGTTAAGCATTCCAAATGTGTTCATTTCAGTGTCGTGTAACAGCAGCATGTTCGAGTGCTCTCCCTTGCAGTGTGTCAGCAAACACGTCATCTGTGACGGCAAACCTGACTGTGCTAACGATAGAGACGAGTATTGTCACAAAAGTATGCTACATCATTTTTTCTTTTCGTATTTGTATGTTCGTTGTTGGTTGGTTGGTTGACACCGCATTCAGCAGTATTCCAGCTATATGGCGAACATGTTCGTTCTAATGTTTGTTGCGAGATGATATCTAATTTGAAGGAGTAGGTTAACGCAAACGGTGTAAATCTGAACGTTTAAGAGAAATATACATAATGTTATGAAATAATTGCATGGTAAAGCACCGTTCATAATTTATGACTAAGGAGGAGGGTATAACTTGAATGACCCCTACACCTCACCCCCTTCCCCCAAACAAAAAAAACACACCAACAAACAAACAAAAAAATAACAACAAAAACAACACACATGTGTAAAGTGACACTCCCCACCCCATGCCATATACAAAATCAAATTCAGGTTAATCATGTGGTCTAGATATTCGGGGCTGTGGGGTAGCGCGGTGGTAAAAACGTGCGCTCGTCACGCCGATCACACGGGTTCGATTCCCCACATGGATACATTGAGTCCATTTCTGGTGTCACACGCCGTGATATTACAGGGATATTGCTAAAAGCGGTGTAAATGCTCACTCACCACGTTTTCTTTTACAGTACCCCCTCGGGACTCGCCATGCTTCTTGTGCTCGGATGGGGTGTGCATCAGACCACAAATCCCCCGGTACAGTCTGGACTACGGCAAGATACTGTGGTATCTCTGTGACGGCGTCCGACACTGCTCAGACGGCACCGACGAGAGGAAGGGTAAATCTGATTCTTTACTTCATTGGGTGTTGTTTAAAGTCACCAACTCCCTTACCCCTACCCCCACCAACACCAGTTTAGAATTCATCAAACATGGTGTCTTCCTTTTAAAGGACAATCAATCTAAACCTACATCAGTAAAAGTATTCTTCGTATACATACATCGGCCGATCACAGTATTTTACTGTTATGACATTTTTATATCTTCAGATATTTGCTACCGTATAAGAGGAAAAAAACTGGGTACAATTTCATGTATACCCAATGACGTCACATATCACCATAGCAACGCTGTGCTGATGTGGAACAACGTCGTGTGTAATGGCGAACGGAACTGCTACCATGGTGAAGACGAGGCTGAGGACTTATGTCCAACTAGTAATCGATCATTCTATTCTGTTCTATTCTATTCTGTTGCATTGTATAATATTGTATTGTATTGCATATCGTTTAACGAATAGTGGATGAATAGTCGAGATATAGTCGAGACTGTACCTGACTATCCGGTGATTGACATCAAGAACATTTATAAATGCAGTTGGGAGACGAAGATACGGGCCAGTTAGGCCCGTGAGCCATGCGTGATATTCTTAATTGGGGCGCTGTTTGGAAGGAAGGCTAGGCCAACAGAATGGATCTCTACGGTTTTTAAAAGCACAGATCCTTCCTTGACTATATTATTCGTTGAACTGTTAAAATGCTTCTGAGGCCTTTATACACCACATGGTATTTCCTACCCGTCCGTTTTATTTTAGGTTCAAAATGTAAAGCCCATTTCTGGTGTCCCCTGCCGTGATATTGTTGGAATATTGCTAAAACCGGCGTAAAACTAAATTCACTCACTTCATTTGTCTTTAATGTCACCTTGACCGGCACAGTTGTCGTGTTTGCCTCGGGAACTGAAACTCCTACCCCTCACTGTCTCAGATGAGATCCTCTTATGAAACTAAAACAGAATTCGAAGCAGGGTTATCTGTTACCATAATCATCAAGATGCATCGTTCTTGTGTTTACATGTTTGTTCATTTAGGCTAACTCTTTCTTCAGATGTTGACGATGATGATTTCCAAATCAACGCTGGCGCCGTCGTCTTTGCTACAGTCTTCTTAGTTGTGGTGGCAGTCGCAATGTTCCTCTGTAAGGCATGTTTTTCTTTGAACTAATCTGCTCCTCGAGATCGTCTCTTTTTAAAATATCCCAACATTAAATGTTTTGAAGTGTGTGTGGTGGTGGTGGTGTGTGTGTGAGTTTTACCCAGTTTTTACGCCTTTCCAACGAAATAGCGACTATGTTCTTATTACACGTCTCAAAAGCCTTGTCTGCACATTATGTTTGTGTTCTTTTATCATAACCTTCAAATGACGCTACAAATATTACAGAACCCTATTTATGCTCTATTTGACTACCAAGCTTTGACGTATCATGGGCATTATGGGGATATTGTTTTACTAAACAATGTCTTCCAAAACTATCTATTTCAGTACACAAACTATTTCGTAGTATTTTGTATACATTTCACTTTTTTAAATGTTAAAATGATATCAGGTATAATGTTTAATGTATACAAAAATCTTACGTAATTTTACAGACGGACGACGGAACGGAACACGCGGTGACCTTGACCCTTCTGAAGTTTATCCGAAGTTGAACCCAGATTCCAGCCAATCAGAACCGGAGGAGATGGTCCCCGACCAAAGTGAAATCGCGACAATGGCGTTTGCTACTGTTGGCTTACGTCAGACGACCTTGTGATGATAAACCAGAACTCCATGGACTCTATACAAGTGTTACCGTCACTTTCCTAGAATGCGAATATATATATATTAGGGATGGTACCTTTCTATTGGTCGCGACATACGATGTTCTTCTCAGGCGGAAAGGATGAGAAATTGGTTACTCTCATTGAGATAGTGTGTCTCACCATGTTACGTGGCCTTGAACTCGATTCGTGATAACCCCAGGCAATTGCTGATAGGCAGATTCAAGCAATCTCACGGACTGCCACACTAGAATCTACTTGGAAGTCGAACTCGATGTGACCATCGAAAACTTCCGCGCCACCCAGTCGCCCTATTCGGTCTAAGTAAAGAAAATGGAATATCCATTTCTTGGTGAAATATACTAGGCACATAAAAACTGTGCATACAAAAACTGTGTAGACACATAAGGATTTAAACTCAGAGATTAGTGACATGTATCCACCATGCATGCACGTACCGCGTTCCGTCAGTGGTTTCGTCCTTGAGACGTGCAATACGTTGTTGCACGTGCTTTCCGGGAAAGAGAAACAGCAAATGAATTCCAGACAATACTGTCACTTTGGAAAGCTCAACCCCTACCCTTGCGAAATAAATAAATAAATAAATAAATAAATAAATAAATAAATAAATAAATAAATAAATAAATAAATAAATAAATAAATAAATAAATAAATAACGTTTGCACAACGTCATGAGGCCATTGGGATTGTCCGTGGGGGAATATCTCAACGACAAGCACATTTCCACTGCGAAGGGAACACCATTTCTGAACTGGTGAGACGCTACCAGAACACAAATGACGTCGTCTATCGGCCACGTTCTGGATGTCCACGTGTAACTACGCCAAAACAGGACAGATGGATAAAGGTGGAGCATCTTCGCCACAGGTTGCAGACTGCAGTGATGACTGCCCCAAATATCCGAAGACTTCGCAGTATTCACCACAACACAGTTCAACAACGTTTACGTCATCGCTGGATCAGACCACGACGTCCCACCATACGACCTATTCTGACACAACGTCATCAACCAGCTCACCGAATGTGGTGCCGAAATCATGTCCACAGACCCTTGCTTTGGTGGAGAAATGTTGTTTTAACAGATGATTCCAGGTTTAACATTTCCAGTAGTGATGGACGTCAACGTGTCTATAGACGCGCCGGAGAACGTGGCACAGGTCTGTGTCTCGGAGAGGAATCACTTTGGTGCTGGTTCCGTGCTGATTTGGTGGGAAGTAACGGCAGCCAAAGAACTCCTTTGGTGATTGTTCAGGCAACTTGACTGGTGTGGGATACAGGGATCAGATTCTTCAACCTTTGGCAATTCCTTTTCTGCAAAGTCATGGCCCTGGATTAAGATTCCAACAGGACAATGCCCGCCCTCATACGACAAGGTTTCGCCATGGATTTCTTGCAACACCACACCATCGACATACTGCCTTGGCCTGCAAACTCACCGGATATCCCCCCGATAAGGCATGATTGGGACGAGATGTATCGACGTCTACACCGTCTTCCTCATCCGCCAGATAGCGTCCTTGACCTTGCAACAGAACTTGAGAGAATCTGGCGTGACACCCCACAAGCCTCTCATGCATTTTTGATAGGCTGTATGCGTCGTCGATGCACTGCCGTTTTCAGTGCCGATGGTGGGCATACCGGTTATTGAGGTTGTGACATGGTCGTTTGACCCCGGTCCCGTTTGTGGACCCTGGACGCCATTATGATTGACGTTTCAGTTGAACTTCTTCCGACTTGTTATGGTCTCATGATCCCTACATTAAAGTTTATATGTACCTTTGACATTGTTTTCGTACTTATCAACTGGGATAGTATTTTAACAATGCACGTTTTGCACGCGTGGCTAGTATACATATACTGCCCAACAACGTTGTGACGATGTTGAAGTGACCTACGTAAATACTTCGAGTTATGCGAGGTTCGACTAAACTGTAAAATTACCCCTTGAATATACTCATGGTCCATGGATTTTACTTCAAGAGAACTAAATTTATAAGTTACCTGACTGAAACAGCCTTGAACAGTGTTTCAAAATAAAACATGTTCACAAATATGTGATTACTGTTTTACTTTAAGCCTAGCCTGAAAATACTTTCCAAATAACGCTCCTTTGTAAAGACCGTCTTTTCCCCCATCATTTTACAACTCCTTACACTGTCATCGACGACCACGTTAACGCTGGGTTCGTTACAGAGTAGCAACACCCACAGGAGTAGGTCAACTAACTCCTAGCCTCTGCGATGAACATATTTTTACAACAGAAAAATGTTCCGAAGTTATGATTATTCAAATATGCACAGGGATGACATTCCACACTTAAATGGTCTTTCTGTGATATGTGTTTCAGGGTCTCTATGACCCTAGGTATCGTTCAGGGTTTCTTCCCCATTTAATCAGACCCACTGCACGTTACGTAACTACAATGGATTGTGTTTACCTGCAGCTTGCCACATTAAACAATGCTATACTGACAGCAAAAGAAACGCAATTCTGGCTTGTAGTCAAGCTTTAAATAGAATAAAGACATAAACGACATTACTTTTACGTGATTCCATTTCTTCGAAACTTGCGGTTTTTGCTGTACATTTTCACCTATTGCTATTTTATGACTATTTCATATACAGATTCGATTGAATGCTTTATCCTGTACACCTGTCCTGTTCATGGTTGTGTTTAAAGTTACACCACATACACACGTTGACCCTGTATTTAAAGACGGCATCTTTTCACGATGGCGATAAGCCACATCCCTTGCGTCCCGGTGAGAGTACGAGGGCTTGATCACACAGCTGGTCGAGTTTTACATATTTGATTATTATTTTAAAGACAAAAACGTCCTGTGAAACTCTCATTGTTTTTTTTTCTATCTATGATACTTTCAAGCAGCAAACACTCACAGCGCAGGCTCTTGCCAGCGTGTTGTACAGTTTGAAGTTCGACATGTCCGGGTCCACAACAGCGGTCTACAGTAACTAACGTTTCACCATAGCGACAGCAAGGATTAACGCAAAGGCGTGACGCTCTAGCTACGATAATCTTACAACGCATAACACCGTCGATGAAGTTGGAGTGATGGTCGCAGACAATGTCTCCCCTTGTCAGATTGTTTGGGTCCCTGATTCTGTCCTTGTACGATTTTGCCTCACATTATGGTCAAGGGAATTTCCACACACTCACCAGGACGGGAGATATGAGCCGTCTCTCAGACTTGTAAGTGGGAGATTTTCATTTGTAAACAACACGTAAACAAATATGTGTATACATTTCTAAATTCACTAGTCTCACTGATATGTCCTTCAAGACTATTGAAGCTAATCTTGTAGATGAATTGTCGATATCACTTTCATTTACATATTGTTACATGAAGCTTGTGTTATTGATATATATATATAAACAAATATGATACATTCTATTGTTCTTAATCAAAGGTTTCTGAGAAACGTGCACAGTATAACGCTTGATTTGTACCTGCAGCATATACTTATATAAACATGACTGCATTTTGTCAAACCAATCGGCGAGTATTTAAAGTATGTTTGTGGCGTAAATATTAGGATCCTTCTTGTATTTCGATCAAACACACGATTAATATAAACATTTTGACGTTGACATTGGTCATTTGAATCAAGGAATACATTGCCATGAGTAAAACGGATATGTTGCTGCACAACAATTTCTATTGATAATAGTTATGCCATGCTAAGGTGTGTCAGTTTACCATACTGATCATAGCATTAGGTTGTAAACGTCAGTTTTATGGCAAGGCATATGCAGGTTCCTATCCGACATCGGCCTTATTGTTGAGGGCGATGGGGGTAGCCTAGTGGCTCGTCACGCCCTGTGTTTTTCACTCTTCTCGTAGCGGCAGAATTCTGAACGGCGAGTACAGTGATAAGTGGATAGTGACAACTGCAAACGCTGCTCCCAACGACAACGTCAAGTTTCTTGCCCAGATACCGGGGTGGAAGGTCGTAGTCGTCGGCGACAGAAAGTCTCCGTCTCAGTGGTCGTAAGTATATGTTGTGTAGTCGCCATTTTGTGTACCGGTGTACACAGCTGAATTTTACGCTTTTGTACATGCACTTAACACAGAATGGAAATACATATGCCATACTTTGGATACTCCAGGATCAGTTGTTTTTCAGGATCGCGTGTTTCACGTGGGACTTGCAATCGCTAGGACTTGCAAACTCACCCTAGTCACGATTCCTCCTGCTGTGTCAGCACAATATCGTGCTCATCAATGTGGTGAACACATAACCCGTACACTGCTTCTTCTTCTGAAACATGGTGCACGAGTTGTTTGACATGACAAAAATACTCTAACATACTCTACACTCACTGAAGCCAACTCAACTAGTTCGGTGTGCTTACTATACATTGCACTAAATTATAGACCTGTCCCGTCATTCTCGGAACGTTCGTAGCCCCAAAAATTCCAAACTTTGATCGTAGACAATGTGTTAACTATGGGCTAAATATGTTCATATGGGTAAGAACGTTTCGAGAATAGCTAGCCTGACTGATAAGTGTATGTTCCAGACACAAGGGCTGTGTTTACCTGGGTCCCAAGGACCAGACCCTCCTCGGTTTCAGCACGGCACCACATCTGCCCAGGGACAGCTACGCCAGGAAGAACATCGGCTATCTGTACGCCATCGCTCACGGTGCCAAGGTCATTTACGAGACAGACGACAACCACCGGCCAACCGGCAATCTGACTGAGTTTATCCTCCAGCCAAACACGACCGGCTTGCGTTATGCTGGCATTAACATGTTCAACCCTTACAATCACTTTGGACAGCCTACTGTTTGGCCCCGTGGGTACCCCCTCAGTTCGGTCGGGGACAACGCCTCTCTTAACTACGTCCTCGACGACTGGAAGACTCCATCTATACAGCAAGGGCTCGTTAAGGGGAGTCCGGAGGTTGACGCCATCGTCCAGCTCACGAGAACAAGGAAGCATTTAGCGCCGAACATAACATTCGATGCCGTAGCGCCACCTGCGTTTGTTCAAAGTGGTGTGTTTTCAACGCTCAATTCCTATAACACTCTATTTACCTATGACGCTTTCTGGGCTCTTCTGATACCCACAACCATTCCGAGCTTCGTCGGTGACATCTGGCGGGGATATTGGGCACAGAGACTCCTTTGGGAGATGGGAGGCAGCACTGGCTTTTTTCCACCGAACAGCTTCCAGAAACACAACAACGAAACGAACTTCGCCGATGCTAACTTGGAGCATGGGATGTACTTCAAATCTGAGAAACTGCTGGAATTTCTCGGAAATTGGAACTGTAATCCCCGTAACTCTTTCTTCGACTGTGTGATAGCGTTGTCTGACGACATGGCAAGACAGAAATTCTGGAGAAAGGCAGATGCAGAAATCATTCGTCATTGGCTGCAAGATCTGAGAACAATGGGTTATGAGGAGCCTAAGCGGGTCCCATATTCCAGACGAAAGCACCACACACATACACGGCATAGGAAACGGCGAAAGTCTTCCCCGACCAATGTCCAGTTTGTGCCGGAAGTCCAAGTCCCTCCCGGAGTGGACGTCACCGCGTCCAGTGAGCTGCTGCATCACCACTTGGCAAATGTTAACCAAATATGCCCCAGACTGGACATCAGACCACCCCGTGGAACCCATAAAACATTCAGTAGCATCGTACTGATTATCGTCCTAAAACCACCGGGCCACTATAGCAATATCAGAACATACGAAGCTCTGTACGGGTACCAGTTCACGCACATTGCATACTGTGGCGCCCAGTTTAATAAGATCTCCCAAACAACGATGGAAAAGGTCACGATTGTAGAAGTTGACGTCCACAAAGGAACATTTGCCCAAAATTGTTTAATCAAAACGATGGAGATGAACTACGGAGCCGACGGGTACCTGCTGGTATCCGAGGACACTCTACTCCACGTGTGGACGCTCGGTGTACTGCCTCAAGACAGGATCTGGTTCATTCAAACGGTGTCTCAAAATACAAGCAGACCACGGTACAAGTATCAGTCTAGGTATGTATTGTTGCTTCTTGTGTAAACCCGAAATCCGTACGTGGTTAGTGACTATTGATTTAAATCACCTTAAGCAGTACTACAGCTGTGTCGCAAACGGCACATAAATGGTTAGACCTTTGGTAAGGTCAAACTCCGCCGGAAGTTAATGGCACACATTCGCCCAATTCAGGTTTGGCAACCACCTGACCAGAAATATTTTTCATTTAAACTGACAAGAGAACGATACACTGGAACAGCTATTCAGCTATGTTGGTTAACGTGGTTAGTCAGTCTAAGTAAACTTATTCTCAGTGTATTTCATTACAGTCCACCAATGAGTCTAACAAAACCTAGAAGAAGGTCGCGTCAGGTAACCTTTGAGCGACCAATGACCATCCAATCAAACGCGAGAGGGTTAAATAGATTTAACCAACCAAACAACGGCTATTATTTAGGGATCGGAGGGACTTCCAAAATGTTCAGGTCACCTACACAGATCTCTCCACAAACAAATCTGCATGTAACACAACTATTTCGACTGCAGTATACACGCTTCGGGATTTCTGTTGACATGGTTACCATTAGCTAATATTTCCGCAAGATGACATTGTTGAATATTGCCAAAAACACAATTTTCAGCGACTGTTTACGCACCGTTGTCATGGCAGTAGGTAAGCCGTGTGCATCACCTGGAAGCGAGCGTAAGCTAAATAGCATTCGGAATCGTTCGGGTATGAACCTTTTCGAGATAAAAAGTTCAAACGGTATGTGCAAATGTCCACTTTCGGTATTTGGTAAGCTGTGTCCTGATTGGTCAAACTCAAAGTTACCTGACGCGACCTCCCATAAGGTTTTGGTAGGCTCAGTGGAGGAGTGTAACAAAAAGTACTGAGACTAAGTTTACTTAGACTGCGTTGTTGGTCCACCTGACATCCTAAAGTTGTCCCATTATATTGTAACACTGAACTGACCAATCAAACAGTAACATATTGCATGGTGTTGTTTTAATATTCGGATAAAAATGTGATTATGGTGAATCACTCCAATACATTTCGTTCCTGTGCGTGTTACAGGATTAACGCAAGGTCATTCATGAAGGCCATGATAGAACTAGAACAGGCCAACAAGACGATGTACACCACTTTCAACAGAAGACTCGGTGACAACCGCAACCACGCCCGGGAGGACAGCTACATCTCCCAAGTATCCGACATCGTCTACGTGCCACAGAAATACAAACACGAGTTCCTGTTCCTTGCGGATCTTCTGACAAGAAACGGCCTGCCTGTCGAGATAACGATCCCAACGGTCATCAACGGGATTGAGGACCAGCGGAACGTTTACCACCTAGACGGTCGCCATGTGACCCGTTCTGAAGGCAGTGCGCTACAACAACAGTTCCACAAGAACTTTAATTACATTCATCCAGTTCAAATTGGTCAGGTCCTGAAAACAGCCCAGGGGGTTGAGTTCTTTTGTAAGACGTTCATCCCCTTGGCTCTTGGGAGTTGAGTTGTTGGTTGTGTAACAGGATATTTGTAGTAGGAAGTGGTTGGCATAAACTTGGACATGTATCAGATACAACGTATTGCATGGACGGAAGATAACGTCCACCCTGGTGGCTTTATGTGATTAAGTTGTTGCAAATGGCTGCCCACTAGTTCATGAAACGATGTGTTTAGTCATGTGAATCTGAATTTACCAGATAAAATTTGGAAGCAAAATTTTGCATAAATACATAATCCCGTTTACAAAGTGGTCAAATGCAACATATATTTGGGGTTGCACTTTCTCCATGAAGAACCGATTCAAGAACTTTTGTTAGGTTAAGCATCATCTGGGATTCGAGCATGCCAACATTATTAGATTTAGGCACCTTAGGCACCAGAAGTCAAAGTCAGCCACCTAACCCAATCATCCACCATGAACAACTGGCATATATAATTATTCTGCAGTGGGTCTGCAACATACGCATTTCTAAACAATATTCTTTTTCTTATTATTTTCAATCTGTCCTCCTCTGAAGTAGGATCAGAATAGTTGATATGGAAATGGATAGAATCATTCTCATAATGTAATTACGATACAGCGTACATATACTCATGGAAACAAATACAGGGACATATGTAAGTGCAAATGTACCTGTATTTATTTCTAAAGTTTCACCAACAGAGCAATACATGCCTTGTGAAGAAATGAATGAAGGAACTAGGGCTATGTATTGGCAAATAAATTGTATTGCAATAATAGTATATAGCGATTCAGGCACCCGTATTGCGATATGTATTGCTATATATACTGCGATATATCGGGAGCTTGACAGTAAGTACCACTAATTGTACATGTCAATCCTATTTTCTACATTAATCCCTAAAAACATATCTAATGGTTCTGATAACAGCAATCTCAGAATTTTGTTGCATAGTCAGGAATTCTACTTTCCATTTTTAATACACTTGATAGCATTATACTAAGCCATCTTGCCATTGAATAACAAAGGCAAAAAGTTGTGAATGAAATTATAATTCCAAACATCACAAAAAAAATGTTGTATGTTCTCTACCCAATATACTGGTTCTCAGAAATAATATTACAATACCTAGTGTTATATACCAGTAATACAGTGCAGGCCTAAAAGAACACTTGTTATTTCATAGGTTCCCTTACTTGTTTCCATGAGTGTATTTCATTACCACTTGTTAGTTCACATCAGTTTCACCAATTGTTTCTTCAGATTTCTATGCATAATTATGAAATGCTGCAGGCCTAATAAGGAAACACATACCAGAGTATTATCACATTTGACACATCATATGACCTCAAGTCCAGAGTGGCTGTCAAGAGGAGCACGAGCAGACATGTATATTTTACTGTGTAAAAAGGAATATACCTATTGTTTACAGACACAGCACATATTCTTCTTTTACTGTGTTTACCATCTACTTTCCTGGTCTGGTATATTAGGGTGACCTACAGAAAAACTAGGAGATAGGTTTATTCATTTCCATTTTTTAATACTGGCGTTACTTTTCTGGAATGTGATCCTCTATTGGTGTTTGACTTTACTGACAGAAATACACTGACACTTTTCACTTATCCATTGTTGGGTTCAAACACCATGTAATTATGTTCAAGATTAGTGAATGAATGAAATCAGATAACACCTGACCTCTGACTGCATGGGGTTGCTTGCAGTAATCAGGTCATGTTGGACTGGATATAAATGCGGGAGTTTAACATGAATATGTAAGCCTATATATTCTTAAACTTAGACCTAAATATATATAATTTCCTTCTTGGAGATCCCAAGAACAATATCTTTAGAAACCATCTGTTTATAATAGTCAAATGTTATATAAAAAATTGTGATTACACGAAGACCATTCCCATATTTTCACAATTATTACCTCTAATGAAACAATCACAACATAGAAAAATTCATTTCAGGAGACAATACCAAATTTGCAGAACATTCACCATGTTTCTATGTATTACAGTGCTTTAGATTTTCCCCACTTATCCACTAAATGTTCTTCACAGACATTTTAACCAGCTTAGTGGTGCAAGATGTTCAAGACTTCATTCTCATGTGTTGACATTACCATGATGCACGGTCTGGTGGTCAGTGTCTGATGAGTTTGACACATGTCATCATATCACACATGTGTAAACTGATGCTCATGATATCAACCACTAGACTGTGCATCCAGATTTGATTATTTGCAAATGGCAGCATCAAAGCAGGAAAATCGCTAGATCCGCTGCATCCGATGGTCAGAACAAAATAACTAACATCACAAAACAACAAAATATTGTTTGAGTCAGATATTAATTATTTACAAAAATGTGACAGACATTTATGATACAGTGTCAAGTCTCCCAGCCAAGTGATGTGACTGTGGTACTAACATGTTCCCGGACAGCAGTGTTGATCACCTGGTAGATGTCTTTACAACCCTTCATGGCCTGGTCAAGGACTTTGTTCAGGTTGTCCTCATGTAGCCTAGAGTTCATCTCCAAAAACACAATCTGTTCTGACTGAGGCAAGGTGGCTACAATCAGTTCCGGCCCACCTGAAGACTCTTCCAGGTAACAGATATCCACCAGAGGAGAGTCGTTAACAAAACCTGCTGAGCAAGCACAAACATAGTCCTTCATTGGAATGCCAGCGTCTATTAGTGCAAGCGTTGATGCATTCACGCTAGCACAGTAGTTTCCCCCGTCAGACTGAAGAACCTGCCAACAGTGTAGAACAATTGTGATGTCACATGTTTAACAAGACTTGTGTTAATTGCTCTTGAGTAGGTGGTAATAATAAACAGGAAAATGCACATAATAGTTCTATTTTGTTCTTTGAAAAGCATTATCAGTCTCTGCTGTGATAGTTACGAATGTCCTGTAACTACCCAGCTGTAACCTCTTTGATTGGGTTTTCAAAATTGTCATTTCTTTTTCACATATGTTGGATTCTCTGCACACAATTTCTTTTGAAAAGTCTCAAAGGAAGTCTTTCAGTCTGTCGCCATGACACTCTCGGAATGTTATTAAGTACCAGTCTGAAAAATACCCCACATCATTAATGCTTTCTACACGGAAGGTCATAGGTCATTAAATTTGTAACAGTACACTTTCATGTTTTTAGCAAACTAAGATTGTTTTTACCAGATTTTGTGGCTTATTCTGCCTGTAGATGACAAATGTAAACTGCATTATGTGACTGTAAACTGTGACAGGTTACTCAAACCAAAGAACAGTGTTGTCTTACCTCCACAAATATATCAATCTGTGATCGAGGATAGAGGCTGGTCATAATGGCTGCATCAAAAGTCTGTCTGAGATGCATGGTCATCTCTTGGGACTTACGGTCACCGCGAGGACGTGTCTTCCTCTCCCCTGTGCTGAATGTTGCCATGCTGTACTGACAGTTAACCAGAACCTTGTCATGTAAGGCTCGTCCCCTGCTACCTCTAATCTGCAATAAAACATGATACCGTTTCTGTTTCTTGTTATAATCACATCATACATAGGCGGGTCCAGAGGAGGGGTTGCAGGGATGGGCACCCCTCTCCCATAGTCCTGAAAGTTTATGAAATGACTTATGAAACTCGTGTAAAGTAAGGTGTTCTCAATAAAGTTGTATCTGCCTCTGTCATACAAATTACAAGACTACATTATTCATGCACATTTTAAGACTTCTGCTTATATGTGCAATCTAACATAAATTTCTCACATCTCATTGTAACTATTTACAAAAGTATTCAAGTGGAATTTGAAAAAAGGCATTCGTTGGACAACTAAATGCCACTATTTCATAGCACTGTGAAATGGGTGATGTATAGATTGTAGGGTTAACACGGATTGGGAATGGCAGGATCCATTTGCAATTTTGCACATTAGAATATAAAATGGTCCATTCTAAATGGTAAAGTATGGGTATGCAAGCAAGACTTGACAACACTTCACCTATCTCAACATTGTTTGTGTAAGAACTGCAATAACGACTGGCCCGCTGAGAAAAGAAGCTTTGCGATGTTAATGTACGAGTCTACGACGGCATGTTTGTCACAGTGTTCGTTGATTCTGAACTTGCGTATACCTCATGTGGTCCGTATACTGTAGCAAGAACCTTCGTGTTTCCCTGCTCAATATACGCAGAACCATCCGCTTGCTTGAAAACCCCTAGCCGACACTGGATCTTCCGCAGTTCATGGGGTCTACGCCCATCAATTCGAAATCCTTGGTCTGACAAAAGTTCTAAGCCCGCCATGTTGTTATGAACATGTGCGAGTTCATTCGTTTAGAGTGACCTCCCCTTCATTAGATTAATGATTGTAGATGCGCTTCAGTTACTTTTTAGGGAAGTGTGCACGAGAAACTTACGTTTTTTCTTATGTGAACCAAAATGGAAGTTGTAAATTACTAACATCTACTTTTGAAAAAAACACTCATTCTTCTTCATTGACTGTACATGACCCGCACTACAGGTGTTGAAATGTTATGTCATCATGAGACCTGTGTTTTCCGAGCTAAACAGGTCAGAGTTACCGCCCTTCGATTATGACGTATTTAGTCAAATACTGATTTGGTCTCCTGTCTAGTCACAAAGTCAAAATTCTGACATTAATCACGTGATGACACATGTAAAAACACGAAAGAAGCAACAGAACAGGTGGCCAAGAGGCAGGCGGATTTTAACAGTAGCCTGCACACCGAGACACAATTAAAGAACCACACCAATACCTACGCCACGCGAATGGGTTTAATAAGATGTAACGACGTCATTCGTTTATTATTTGGGCGCCAATGGCGTCGTTTCCAAAGGGCGTGAACCATGGTGTTTTAACTGTGGGCACAGAACTCTCGGTTAATGTGGAAACTTTGAATCGATATGACACCAAAAAAATAAATAAATTAGTTAGTTCTGACATCTGTATTGTTTTGGCTGAGAAACTACTTGACAAACATTTCTTCTGATGAAAAATGTTAATCTGCGTGTAAATCATCCTTTTCCCACAGTGGTTACTTGTCACATCTTCCTCGTAGGAAGATATGACAAGTAACCTCGGTGGGAAAAGAATGCGTGTAAATGTGCCCATTAGCATATTCCGATATCCATTCTCACATTCGAACCATGTCTCACGCCTGTCCGTACATATGCCTGGTCAATGCTTCATTTGGGAGATTTTCAATATAATTCAGTTCCAGGTCCGTTTCAGTCGAGTCCTAAGATTTCTTTTCGATATTCTGATTGGTTATCTTTAAAATATGAATGCTATTAACATGTCATCCTCGATATCTCCAGGGTATACGTTCCGATAAGTCTCCACTATATATACCCTGGATGCATCTATAATTTTATTACCCCACTTTGCTGGCTCAGCATTCTCACAGTATCCAATCAGCTAAACCGACGCTACAACCGTGCTTGCCAGTGTCAACAAAGATAGCGGTCGGAGCTGCGAAGGTATGTTCGCAGCGCGATTCAGATTTTGGCTAAATCATACAGACAAATTGATAGGCCCGAATTATAAACAAGAACACCTTCTGCCTCCTTAAGAGAAACGCTGCATGTTTTGTGTTGTCAAGTTTAATCGCTTCAATGATTTAAAAGGCGACAGTGAGTTGTGATTGGTCCGCTCAACTTCCTAGTGCAGACACCTGACTGGATATTGAGCCGTAGATGCATCCAGGTATAGTGGAGATTCATCGTACCCAGGAGATATCGCGGGTGGCAACATGTCAGTCAAGTTGGTAATTACCGAAAACAACTTAGGCTGCATAAAAATTAAATGCACGTGTTATTGAGTTGTAGATCCAGTCACACTAGTTCTTACAGACACTCATTCTTATAGTGGACAAATGGATGATCGGGACGCAGCCGATTCAAAATTATTTTTACAATGGCAATAACAACTGTTACCTGCACAAATAAAAGTGACCCGCCGATACACGAGAACCATTTTACTTTTTTGTTTAGCCTTAGTATTAAACAGAAGGTATCGAAGATATGCTTTCGTCTTCCTTACTGTAGTGGGAATATTCGGGTGATAAAAACACAAATAACTATCATGAATATGAAAAAAGAGTTGCATTCAAGATATATAAGGGGCACTTATCTTTTCGGCCAAGGAAAATATCCGTGTAAATTCAGAGTACATCCTTTCGTTTGTGTGATGTTCACTATATACAAATGTTTAAAGACAAGAACATTTTAGAAGATAACACTTAAACTTTAATCTACGAAGTTATTTCAAAATGAAGCATTCAAATGTGTTCGTTTCTTAAAGGGATTCCACGAACAAAAATACATGAAATGTAACGTACATTACTGCCTTTTATCACAGTTCTGAAATTATGAGTTCTCAGACAAGTATTACATTTTTCACTTCAACAGACAGAAGAAATTTAGATGATGTTAAGGCGACATAAATCGTTCCAAACAACTTTAATAATATTTTCAGATCGGTGAATTCGTAGGCCTACTTCTCTCACATCCAACTTTGACACTACATTGTCCTACCATATGACTCTATTTCCCACCGGGCATTTTAAAATATGACTATGGCTTTATGAACTGTTATACTCTATACGATCGGTAAGGTTTGACTGAAAAACAACCAAACACTCTTTCGGTTATTTAAAATATGTAACTACAAACAAACCTAACACTTTCTGCTATTAAATGCATGGACACATCTGCTTAATCCAATCGACATATATATTACTTAAACGTCAAAAGCATTTCATAGTAATACAGATAATGGAAATGACTTTTTCTTGAAACGTCCACGAATAACTGGACGATCCAGTTGATTGTCAATTTAAGTAAATTAACAATCAGCTGGATACATTTTATTTATACCCGACATGTGTCAGACATCTGATGTTTAAATACTTAGTAGGGGTGGTGACATGTTGGAAAATGTAGAAGAATCCACTAAAAAGGAAAGGGGAGTGATCATCCTCTAGAATGCCAGTCAAACAATGACATGTATATCCCTTATCCCTTTCCTAAATGTTATATACATTCACACAAGACACAAGCACGCACGCACGCGCCACGCTTTATTTTGTAATGGATACTGCATGTGAGCACAATATTTGTGCAGTCATTATTGTTATTTGCCTCTCACATTATATTACGCCTTACTTACAAGTGTTGAACATAATTCATCAGACGACTTTGGCGACTAAAACGCATATTTGAACGCGTGACTTGTGTTTCAATATCAACTACGTGCACCTGATGTGAATCAGGGGAGATAACTGCAACATACCTGACAAAATGGCTGACAAAGTGTCAATGTTGTCACGGTTCCAATTTGCCATCGATCGTGGGGGCACCTTCACCGACGTCTGGGCTCGATGTCCGAATAATGAGATTCGGGTGTTGAAGTTGCTGTCGGAGGACCCCGCCAATTACGATGACGCACCCAGGGAAGGCATCAGGCGCATTCTGGAAGAGGTGACTATCCTGCAAAAACTTGTTGAGGCACGATTAGGGATATATCACGGAATGTTAAATTATCTCGATATAAGCGTTAAGCCCATTTGGTTAAGAGAAATTAGCGTATGGTATTTGTATGGATGACTTGAAAGGTTGGAGGACATCGCGTAATGTCCAAATGTAAGAGCTGTCTTCTTTGAGCTTGAGTCTGAATGCGTTGCTGAAAGTGCATGAAGCTTCAGGGGCCCATTTAAGGTTTTAATGTTGTCTTTGAATAATATATGTTCTTTATTTTCAGTCGAGACACAAAACGTCAACTTTGTAAGTCCACGAACTGTGACAAAAAACCACAGTTGTTAAGCTTAACAGGAAAGACATATCTGTTTTTCCTCCTCTATTTATACTTTATTGTATTTACACAGTTATTTTATTTTAATAAACCAGCTGTCACTTCCACAATTCCCAAACTAGCAGTGACTTATGTGATGGAATGTGAAACATTGTTAAGTTAATTTACAATGTAATTGGATGCATAAATGCAGGGTCTACAACTGTCCGGTGTTGTGATGTGGAAGTATCGATAATATTGTCATATCATTTTGCAACATCTGGTCAGAGACCAAACCTTGCGGTGTTTGTTTTGTATGAAAATTTGCAGGAATAGATGGAAGGAAATTGTAGCACTCATTCCAAATGATTTCATTAAGAAAATGTGTTTTATGTAAATCCAGACATATATTCAGATAAATTTATGATTTTGGAAAGTATTGAATATAAATTAGAAAATATGCTAAAAATGGATTTAGAAATTTTCATTTTAAAGGAGGACTATAGTGTTAGGACCATAAATGTCCAGGAGTTTTTAAGATAAATTTTATCATGGCTTGGAACAGGTTTCCAGTGCTTATGATATGTAAAAGACAAGCCCAGCCTTGTGAAAAATGTTCTTCATGCATACAAGTGTTCCAAAATTGTTTCCTTTATGAGAAAATATTATCATCTGCTTGGTCGTTTAGTCATTGCAACCAGTTTTCAAATATTTCAATTATTCGGTCAGCCACAATCTGATTCCAGAGCAGAGCTCCTACTTCACTGAATGTTTCTCTTGAAACTTGCTACACGAATGGTGAAGTTGTGCCTCTTTATATAATTAGAGGTGATAATTTTTTGGAAGTTGTTTGCTTTAATGATGACAAGTGGAAGTTAATGAAACTGAGGTTTGAGGTCTTATTTTGAACCAAAATTTTGAAACCATTGCTGCAGGTATCTAAAATCAGAGATAAATACCTTTACATATGCGTGTCTACATACTTCAGAGGCTGGTACCTAAAAATCAGAGATAAATCGCTTCATTATCTCGGAGGGTGAACATGTCAGGTTCATATTTTTCATAAAATGCCCTAGGGCAAAATATCACTTTGTCATGGTAACATGATGTCATGAAATGTGCCATGACGTCACAGTTCTTCTATAACATTGCATTCTACATGCGGGTAGCCATCCCATGTTTGAAAGTAGATTTGGGTTTATTTTCCTCAAGTTAAAGACTTCAGTAATAAAAGGGATATTATGTTCTATGTTTATGAGATTCATGCCTAAATAATGGTATATCCTTCGCTCTCGCTTGTGAAATACCGACATCTGGGTACTCATGTGGTAAGCATAGTATGACATGGGTGATCATATTATGTCCTCTATTTAGATACAGGTGTCTACATATTTCAGCGAAGGTGTCTAAAATCAGAAACAATTACCTTTAGATATGCATGTCTTCATACTTTTGCTGCAGGTGTTTTAAGCCAGAGATGAATACCTTTGAATGCAGGAGTCTTCATACTTTTGCTGCAGGTGTCTTAAGCCAGAGATGAATACCTTTGAATGCAGGTGTCTTTATACTTTTGCTGCAGGTGTCTTAAGCCAGAGATGAATACCTTTGAATGCAGGTGTCTTTATACTTTTGCTGCAGGTGTCTTAAGCCAGAGATGAATACCTTTGAATGCAGGTGTCTTTATACTTTTGCTGCAGGTGTCATAAGCCAGAGATAAATACCTGTAAATGCAGGTGTCTTTATACTTTTGCTGCAGGTGTCTTAAGCCAGAGATGAATACCTTTAAATGCAGGTGTCTTTTGTGTCTTAAGCCAGAGATGAATACCTTTAAATGCAGGTATCTTTATACTTTTGCTGCAGGTGTTTTAAGCTGGAGATAAATACTTTTAAATGCTAGCATCTACATACTTCAGCTGCAGGTGTCTAAATCAGAGATTAATACCTCCAGCTGAAGGTGTCTTCCTACTTTAGTTCCAGGTGCCCAAAGTCAGATAAATACTCACAACAGCCAGTGCAGGATGAAAACTGCAGTGTAGTATTACAGATTTCTTTTCACTAAAAAGTAGCGATATTGTTTACCATTATAAACATATGTTCCAGTATACAGGAAAGCCATGCCAAGCAGATTCCCTGATAGACACATCTCTGATAGACTGGATACGGATGGGCACAACAGTGGCCACCAATGCCCTGCTGGAGAGGAAGGGAGAGAGGATGGCCCTCGTCATCACCAAGGGTTTCAGGGATCTACTCCATATCGGCAACCAGTCCAGGCCACACATATTTGATCTGGTAAATAATAATATATTACCCAGCAGATAAATGATCAAATTGTGCACATAGTGCTATGAGCATGAAATTTGGCACAATTGTAGCTTTTGCCCTTCTTATTAAAAAAAGAAGATAAAAAAATTTAATGCTTGTAACACAAAGAGCTCAATTCAGTGAAAAAACTGCCCTTATCCTCAGGACTATATTGCCTGTGGTTATGTGTAAAAGTTGAAGTAATATCTGCAGAATATAATATACAGTTCAGTCTCGAATTAATGAATCAAAATTATCTGTCATTCAGCGTATAGAATAGTTTAAACACCCCCTTAACTTGTAAATATAGGTAAACACAATCTCAAGTGGACATGTGTTTTTTGTAGTATTCAATTTTGTTTCCTATGAAAGCATAGAAAAATAATAATATGTGCATTTATACTGAGCCAAACTCCATTCACGAGTGAATGCTCATAGCGCTAACAGTCAAAGCAGGCATTTTATTACCCCAGATAACCCAAGCTGCCTTTTGGGCGCTAGAAGGTTATAGTCACATGACTTATCCTACCGGGTACCCATTTTCTGCAGGGTGAACAGAGGCAGTTTTGAACAAACTCACTTGCCTAAGGTGAGATGACATGTGTCATGTGTTTCATAGTGGGGCAGGACTGAAGTCCTAGTAACCCTCAGGAGTCAAGCTTTGTGTCACCCATCTGAGCACTGTCTGTACCGGTCACTGTCTGTACCGGTCAGCATTTTGTGTATCAGAACCATTTTAAACTGTGCTGTGTGTTTTTTAACTCTGCAGAGCAGTGAAGTATGGTTGATGAATATGATGATATAGTCATTTTAGTGATACAGTCTAATGCATGTATTTGACAAGACAAAACAAAAAGTATCATGTCATGACAAACAAATTTGATAGATCTTCCAAATGACTCCATTTATTGAGTACTTTCTTTTCTTTCCTAACTGAGTAATGTGTACCAGAAAATGGGTAAATTGTGAATTTCTCAGGTGGCCATCTTTGTCAAGATAGTGGGACATCATTTGATGTGTCCTGTCATTTCACTAAATTGCATATCATTCATATGGTTACCTATATGTAATGCATGCTTTCTAACAATTCCGGTAAAATTATAAACTGAATGTTTCCAAACATGGATAAGTTTCAACAGGTGGTTAAATCAATTTATGAAGCCCTTGCATGTAACGCCACCAATCTCACAGTCTCATGTGGAAGTCCGGCTAGATCTCGCACTGTAGAGATCATTCTTTCTCCAACTTGTCCCGAGGCTTGTCCCTCTGTATATAGTCTGTGTTTCATAGGTAACTCATGTGACAACAGACTTTTTGTCGGTGTATGCAAAATTGTAATCTTGGATTTTTAATTTGAAGATGACTATGGACAAGGGTATTTGATCGGCTTTTTGCTTGTTTTCCGGAATCATCATACACTGAAGTCAGTGAAAGTTGAAAGTTTGGTTGTGGTGATAAGTTACTTTGATGTCAAGAGTGAAGGTGAGATGGATTTGTCTTCAGAAAATCGTGATGCCTGACAAGCTGTACGAGGAGGTGGTTGAGGTGGAAGAAAGGCTGGTTCTGCAGCAGGACATGTGTCAGATCAACAAGTCATGTCAGAAGGTCATGGGAACAACAGGTGAACAGGTCAGTAGAGAGTAGTTAAGTTGAAATAACTGAATTTTGTCTATCATTTCCTAAGCTGACATAGATATTAATATTACTTTCTGCTATGTTGTTTTGCTGTTTACTCCATGGTGGTGAGGAAGGCAAGTGGATGAAATTTTTTCTCTTCTGATCAAAACCTGTGTCCAATTTCATACATGGGCATCAAGATGGAACATGTACCTTATTGTAATGTAGACTAATAGTATTAATAAAATGTGTCCATGTATTTAGGGCTAAGCTCCACACTAGGTATGCTCATAGCACTAACAATCAACAGCACAGCACATTATTACCCCATATAACCCAAGCTGCCTCTTGGGTGCTAGAAGGTTACAGTCAAATGACTGATCCCAGTGGGTACCCATTTTTCTGCTGGGTGAACAGAGACAGTTTTGAACAAACTCACATGCCTGAGGTGGGACCTGACATGACTGAAGTCCTAGAAACTCATAGGAGTCAAGCTGCCAAACACGGTCACCCATCCAAGGTCTCTCTGTGCTTGATGTTTCTTAACTTCAGCTGATTTGTGACTTGTGCTCTCTTTGTTTGTTACATACAGATTTTGAACTGATTTCAAATGGTCAAACAAAGATAATATCATTGTCACTTGCCCTTGACTTAGCTGGAGGTCTGGCAGGAGGTGAATGTGGACAAACTTAAGGCTGATCTCCAGGAACTCCAGAGGAAGGGTATCAACAGTTTGGCTGTTGTGTTCATGCATTCCTACACGTGAGTAGTTGCAGTGGATCAGTGAGTGGATGGATGGATGTGTGATTCAGTGGGCAAGAAAATAAATTGATATTTATTAATACTTATTTATTGATATAATCAACCTTGTCAACAAAATATGACCATGAAATGAAAGCATGTGTCTATTGTGTCTAATTGTCAACATTTCCATGGGTGCTTCTGTTTGACATGTAGTTTGTTATCCTCATAATTTGTTATACCCATGAAGATCAGTGTTAAAATTGGTCTTCAGCAGGTCATGTTTTCGTAAGAGGCGACTACTGTGATCAGGTGTTCAGGCTTACTGACTTGGTTGACACACATCGTATCCCAGTTGCATAGATCAGTGCTCATGCTGTTGATCACTGGATAGTCTGATTATTTACAGACAACCACCATAGAGCTGGAATATTGATGAGTGCAGTATTAAACAACAAACCAGCCACCCAAATCCTAATTAGAGCCAGTTGGGACATATATTTCCCAGTTGTTCAGGTTGCCACTATTTGCTGTACATTATTGCCTCTAGATCTAGGTTCTAGAACTTTGATCCTGCCCCAAAACACAGCAAATGTGACCTAAACAAATGAGTTTGGTCAAATTGCCTCTGTTCACCCAGCAGAATGGGGGTAACCAGTGGGACAAGTCATGTGACTAATAACCTTCTAGCAGCTTGGGTTGTCCAGAGTAATAATGTGTTAGGGCTTTGAGCATGCATGAGTGTGTGGAAAAGGCTCAGTGTACATGGCCACTATTTTGTCAGGAACATGATTGAGCCACAGCAGCTTTACCTCAGACTCTCAAACATGTTTCTCTCAAGTCCATGTCTTTGGGACACTTACATTATTACTTGCATTGTGTGTATTTTTCAGCTGTGACATCCATGAGAGACGGGTCGGTCAGCTGGCCAAAGAAATGGGTTTCACCCATGTGTCTCTCTCCTCGGATGTCATGCCAATGGTTAGGATGGTGCCACGGGGATTTACCGGTAAATATATTAATCCATCTCAGACAGAACAACATTAAAAAGTCAGGGAATAGCAAGCTGCACAATATTGCACATTATAACATTCAGATAATAGTGAGGAGTCAGGGCTATAAATGTCTATAACTGCCAGTGGAGGTGACCAGATTGGTTGGTTCACAGCAGGCTACTGATTCTGATAGAGAGGTGTGAAGTATTCCTTGTGTACTCAGATTGAATTATTATGACATCATATTGGTAGAGTACATAGTTAAACAACAAACAAATGTGGCTCAATCTTGAACATAAACTTATGGTGGATTATGATCATGGATTTTTAACCTTGGCTGTTTCACCCCTGGCTGTTCATCTCAGTGTATGTATCACGTACAGTGGTTCCAGGGAACTATACTTAGTGATGATCCCTAGGACTTTGTTTAACTGAGTGGCAGTGGGATGGCATGGCGGTTATAGCATTTGAGGGTCATGCCGAGACACAGGTTCGATTCCCGACATGGGTACAATGTGTGAAGCCCATTCTTGGTGTTCTCTGATGTGATATTCCTGGAATATTGCTAAAAGCAGCATAAAACTGTAGTCACTCATTCAATTATTGTAAGTGTTCTTATCTGTACTTCCTGGTGGGATATGTTTTACTGGTATTTCCTTAGACCCTCTTAACACATGTTTATGCATGATACAGAACTATAGTAAAAACCAATGTTTCAAGGATAAGTTGCTGACTTACCAATAAAAGTTTTTGGCAGCAGTGACCTGACCAGTAAAATCTCCAGGCAGCAGTGACCTGCCCAATGAAACATGAAGTCAGCTTTAACCTGACCTGTAAAACCTTCAGGCAGCAGTGACCTGCCCAGTGAAACATGAAGTCAGCTTTAACCTGACCTGTAAAACCTTCAGGCAGCAGTGGCCTGACCAGTAAAATGTTCAGACAGGAGTGACTTGACCAGTAAAACATTGAGACAGCAGTGACGTGACCAGTAAAACATTGAGACAGCAATGACCTGACTTGTAAGACTTCAAGGTAAAACTTCCAGCTTTACAAACTTGATCACTGCTTCACTCAGGCTTTACCCAAATGTTTTATCCATAGTAAAATATCCATAATATGTTCGTAGGTAAGGAATACACCTGAAAGTTCACAAACCATAAGCTTGTTCTGATTATGTGACCAATAAATATTTTGCTGCTAATGCCATATCACACAGCAGCAATCTGATATCACATAAGCTAGCACCATTTATTGTCTGGGGAAAGATGATCTGTAGTTGCCCGTAGTTAGACCCTCCAGATGTACAGCTGTGAGCAGTATCGGATGTCACATTGTGTAGACTTGATGCGGAATCTGGATGCTGCTTATGTCTCTCTACAGCCTGTGCCGATGCCTACCTAACACCCTGCATCATGAGATATGTTGCTGGATTCTCATCAGGTTTCACTGGGGGCTGTCAGGTAGGATATATTCATGATCACCTGATACGTCATATTCATGTCATATTTATACTCCTTATGCTTTCTGGTAAAGAACTGTTTGTGGTTTTATGGCATTGTTAGCAATTTTCTCTCTTTATAACAGCAGAGTACATCAGAGTGGATGTGAACATTCACTATTGGCTTGGGATATTAAAATTATAATGAATTAATCTTGTAAGGTTTTATCTTGTATAATCCAAATTATTTATATATTGCTATTTATATATTGTGTTGGGATCTACACTGAATGTCACATCCATTGCAATAAAGAAGTTGTCTATCCTTATATATCCATACTATCCATGGTATATAGCTACAAACCAACCACTAGAGCAGACAGTGTGTAAGGTTTATGACAGGAATATACAATGGAGGTTGTTTTGGGAGTTTGTTATTCTTCCATAAACCACAGTTGATTCCAGTCCCCCAAAACATTTTGCAACATCAACAACTAAACAAAAACTCTGACGTGCAAACAAGCCACTATAGATACTTGATTTTAAAATGATCAACTACTTTTTATGAATTGACAATGTATATTTTAATTTTGTTTCAGAACACCAAAGTCCTTTTCATGCAGTCTGATGGAGGTTTAACACCAGTTCAAAAGTATTTTAAAAGTGTTGTTTGTTCTTTTCCCTGTAACAGCAAAAATATTCAAGTACTGTCTATGATAATGTTATTAACACTGCAAGATATGTCCTGTTGAAGTCTCATCATTTTGAAGGCACAAACACACTTTCACACACTTTCAACAATGTTTTGGCCTCTATGCATGGTGATGTTGTCAGTGTTTGCCGAACAGATTTCAATCACAAGTTTCACTCATGTGTATATAAGTTATTTGTAAAGAACACGCCAAGGGACATAATTCGATGGAGATTTTGTGAATCTTTTTTCCTCTGGAAGAGGGTGCAAGGGTTGATTTAATGCAATGTTGCATTAATTCATTTGAAGATATTGCTTTAATATTGTAATCTAAATACTAAATAATTTTTTAATATATGATATGATAACTTCCCCGGGTGCTAATAGTTAACAGCATTGAGAGAAATGCATAATATATATTTAGAGAAGTATGGTTTGAAATAATGCCTTTAAGCTTGTATCTCTTCTAAATATTGTTGTCAAACTTAAAATTGACACCTTGCTTAATGCATGAATTTGTTTCATTATATTTTGTATAACTTGTATTAGACTTTGACCTCAAACAGAAAGGTTTCTGGTCAGTCCGTCTATACACCTGTGTTTGTGATACATTGTGTCAGGTTTAACGGGTCTCGTGCCATCTTGTCGGGTCCAGCTGGAGGAGTGGTAGGCTACGCTGTCACCTCCTACAGTGCAGAGACAGGCAGGGCCATCATAGGATTTGACATGGGAGGTAACACTGTCATACAAACTATAATCGAATGGAGTTTATCATGATATCAATACCGGTTCGTGTACTGGTCAGCCTGCTGTCTGTATATTACAAGATGATGTTAATGGGGATTTGATGTTATGATGATTGCTTGATATGAATAAATCTCTAATAGTAGTATAGGGAATAGGGGTTTTGGCTCACTTTCAAGAAATGTCTCTACAAAGCCTTATTTAATAAATAAGGCTTTGGTTGGGACCTTAGATCTTGCTACTATTACCCCTACTACAAAAAGGTTGGGTGTCTATGAAACAGTTTACCGTGTATTGGTTGGAGGTAACACTGTGCCGTACGGTACGATCAATAATTCTTCCCTTACAAACCCCCTACCCGGCCCACCCCTCAAGTAGTACAAGTTAGGTTCGTCGGCTTTCATATCCACTTTATCTATGTTGTAAGTTTTGACTGACCATATAGGATCGGTGGCCCGCTTACGGCTATCACCCTCGTGTTCCCCCGGCTGGTATAGATACCTCACTAGGGCCCTATCTGGTATCTGTTTCTCCTTCCCACGCAATGGAGCGGCCGACTCTGCAACTATTGATTTTAGTTTGATAGCGTCTGCCGGTTTCTTACCGGTGAGACGGGTGACTTCATGGTTGATTGCCGACACCACCTTGGGTAACCTCGTGACCCATTCAGTCGATCGTTTTCCAGGGGTGGTCATCTCCCTAGCATACTGATAGCCGAACAAGCGCTCAGCCAAAGTCCTATTAAATCTCTCAACTATGGCTTGGCTGCGATGGGCTCCGGCCGTGCCACGCCTGACCTTTGTATCGTGTTTGGCTAGCAGTTGTGACACGGCACCCATGAACTCCCGTCCGGGGTCAACTTGCAGCTCTGTTGGCCACGTCAGTGGGCTGCGTTTGTATATACGTTCAAATCCTGTGGCTACCTGGGCCGAATCTTTCGTGGTCAAGGGTTCGGCTTCCTTGTAACGACTGGCTACATCCACTACGGTTAAGGCATACTTGTACCTCTTATCGTGGGGTAGGAACAGTAGGTCTGCCTGGTGAATGCTATTAGGTATGTTAATACCGAACCTCCTTCTAGGCACGTAGCGTGGTGCCGGTAAATAGATCTGCCACAGGGCTTGTTTTTCAAGCCACGCTTTGGCTTCCTCCGGGGGTACTCGCGCTAGTTTAGCTAGCTTATCTACTGCGTTAGCTCCTTTCCAGTACCCACGCGGGCTGTAGTAAATAGCCTCAAATTTTTTCATGTCCATACGCGTATGTGTTTATCCCATCAATAGCTATCCAACGTTTCGTGTCCATAGGCGACAGGGACGTCTTGTTTATAGTCAGTCCGTATATCTTATGTCCATCACTTCTAAGTGTGTTCATTTTATGTCTAAAGGTACGGGTCTTGAACAGGGCTTCCTTGAATCTGGCGTGTTTGATGTGTTGTTTCACCACATACTTCTTAACCCCCTTAGCCTTCCGGATCTCACTATTGTCGGCTTTCAGTATGGAGTACATCTTAGGTCTCAAACCTATGTACTCGGCTATGGGCGTGCCAGCACACTCGTCCTTCATCTTACCTAGGACCTTTTTATTTACCGTACTGTGTAGGGCATGGGTCTTAGGGTAGTCGCTGGTGTCGTATAAATCGAGGTGTTTTTTCATGTCCTCGTACACGTCCTCGGTTCGAATCTCCATCAGCAGGGAATCCGTGTCAGTGTACAGTACTTCACACCTGTCGCCGTACTGTTTCTTGAGCTCGTTGTAGTAAAAGTCGTACATCAGGTGTTTGGATAAATCGAGGATGCTCATCCCCACGTAAACAGGCCGGTTGAATTTTATGTGGCTTTTCTTCATGTGTATGGCAACCAGGTTGTCTGTAAATATTTTATTACGGTTGAATGCCAGACTGGCTATCAATTTCCTGAGCTTGTCTTCCTCACTAGATCTAACCAGCTTCACGGTCACGCGTTTCCTCAGGTTCTCCATAGTCTTACCAAACACCGAGTTGTTCATGAGCTTGTAGAGATTTTTCTCAAAATCACTGGTGGCTTTTTTTCGTAGGTCTGTGTTCATTCTGATGTAGGGCTCCATCCATGGGGTCTGGTCGAACATGAGCACCCTGTGTATTTTGGTCAGCCTCATACCCAACGACAGGTACAGCTGTAGGTTGCGATAGTGAACGATGTACTTGGTCTTATTCATTAAGTTAGGAACGAGTTTTTCAACGTCTGTCACACGCCCACCTGACAAGTTATGTTGGTACTCAGACATCCAGTCTGGGTTAACCTTCATACGTTCGGGGGCCAGGGGGTAGCTGTTGTGCGATGTGTGTAATTCCTTGGGATACTCTAAGTCAACCTCGAGGATATACCCTTTGTTCGAATCTGGTGCGACCCCCATAACATCAACGTGGGGTACCCATTCGAATCCCCCTGTAGGTAGATACTGACTCATGGCCCAGCCGTACAGGTTGTTTGCGTCGAGGTAGAGAATGTGATTGGTTGGTTTGTTAGGATCGTAACCTTTCACGTATTGATTATTTGCTTTAGCGTATCGTTTGGATGCCATGGAAATCCCACCTCGCAAGCCTTTCTCAATGAATAGGTGCATGTCGTAATCTGTGAGCAATTCCAAATTAACTCCGGTCTTTTTAAGCAAGGCGTCCCACGACAGACCTGGGCTGGTGTAATACCATGCGGGGTCGAGTTTATACTGCTTGAAACATGTCTGCCTAAACGTCTCAAACACGTCGGCTAACAGCAGTACATCTGTCCTCAAGTACAGGTCGTGATAATCACCCAGGTTCTTACAACCCAGTATATTCCATACGTTAGTCGCGTGCGAGTAATCATCTCGTGAGATGGACGCCTCATTCAGCTTGCTATAAAAACAGTCAATAGGGGGTAGTCTGGTCTCGGTGAACTTGGCCCAACTATCCATGTACTCATAGGGGTACACACCCTTCCTCATAAGCAGGGGTCTAGTCTCGGCGTCTGTGTATCGATCGGTGATAGGGAAGGTATTGTTGGCCTTGACCAGACTGTCGAGTGATGATAGGAGGAACTGAAACGAGTCAATGAACCTAAGTCCGTTTAAGCTGAAGGAGATGTATCTCTCCATATTGTTGGGGATGCACGTTGTATTACCATCGATTTTCGCGATGGCCTGCATGATCAAGTGTGAGTCGTACCCTCTCAAGTTGTGAAAGACAACGGGATGTTTATTGTCTTAGGGTTGATTTTAAGCTTGAGGTTGCACGCGCTGTGAGCGGCGCCTCTATACTTACCAGTTATGTGGCAGTGATCTCTCACCGAATCACCGTTAAGTGGTGAGTCGCACACGTGACAGTTAGTGCTACTAGCGTGAGCTAACCTGTCGGCTGGGGTCATACGCATGGGAGCGATTCTATACAATGCATTCCTAATAATTTTTTCTTCCTCCTGCAAACACTTTAGAAACCTTTCAGCCGCGTCAGGGCCCCTATACACTACCGGAGCTTTAGTTTCCCCGTCACAACGGACGACAATGTATCCAAACGAACAGGCTTTATGCTCTTGTGTCTTGTGGGTGAAGGCACCACTGGGGGAATCCCCACCCACAACTAAGGCTTCGAAGTCGGCGTATATGATATAAGGCACAGACATTTGGTTCTTGTGGTTACTGAATTTTAGGATATTATCACCTTCCTTAGGCATGTCGACTCGTATGGCCGTCTGCCCCACACCTTGACAATCATCCCGGTGGGATTCTAATAAATCAGCTCGGGTGAAGCCATGTAGACATCGTTCACAGAAGTGGGTCTTTCCTTTGTATGCTGATTGGTCATACAACAGCCTGCTAAAGTGTTTTATCCATGTGTAGTGATACTTGTCACCTCGCTGGATCATGAATATATTGATAACTTGGCGATCCTTCACCGGGCTGACCCTGTGTACTATTGTTGTGTTACCTTCGTGCCCAAAGACATTTATAGCCAGATTATTCTGTTTTTCTACTTTAGTGATCTGGGATATGGGGGTGGGTTCATCTATACCATCCCAATTAAGCCCATCATCTTGGGGATAGCTAGAAAGCCTATCTGAATTAGCGCCAGCTGGAAATAAGGCTGACCTGATAGCTAACCTCAGGCAATCGTTTCCTCTATTCTTAACGTTTACTATGGCATGTTTGTTCCTATAGTAGGGAGGCAAGGCTAGGTATGACCCGCCTCTGAACGGCACGTAGTTAGCTATGTCTAGATAGACATTATCGATTTTATCTACAACCCACCCGGACCCCAAGTGTGTGTAGCGTTCTAGGTATTCTCGTATCTGCTGAAAACTGGTATCGATTGATGCGTCAATGGTCTCTGTATGTGTGGCGACCTCTTGTTGACCTCGGAAGTAAGGCTGAACATACTCAGTGGCCCCTGTGGAGACCTGCTTATCGAGCGACATTTTCACTGTGATCTGAAACTTGATACTTCCTAGGTTATTTAGTTCCTGGTTGATCTTATCAGCTATCAGAGGCTTGATATCTGTAATGTCTATGTTTCTATCAACGCGCATGCGCCAACCTCTCAAATAATTGCCTACGGCGTGCTCAGTGCGCACGAACTGTAGGTCAATAGCTCTATTCTGTCGTAATAATTCTACAAGCTGTGGTTTTCTCATACGAGAATACCCGCCTAAACCCAAATCGTGTGCCTCGGTTTTCAGTTGTTTTACAGTGGGACGTGCTACGGGAGCATGTGATAACAATGCGGTTAACCCGGCTCTCCCCAGGTTTGAATAACCCGTGTGTCCAAGCTGTTTTGCTTGAGCTTTTAATTGTTTTACCGTAGGAGGGGCTTCTAAACCTAGTAATCTCAACAATGCTGACTTCCGCATTCGAGAATACCCGATGACACCTCTCTGTTTTGCGACCTTCTTCAGCTCGCGTACAGTAGTCATTGTGTTTACACCTAAGAGAACTAATGTCTAATTGGTTCACAGTAACCTTATTAAAAAATATATTTCAATCCTGTATACTTGTAAAATATTTTATTTGACATGTCTATCACTTCTAAGAGAGCCACTAGGTGAGACCAATTCTCGGAAGTCTTCTATCAGCGAGGTATCATGTGATAACAATCCGACTAACCAGTCTCTCCCCATGTTTGAATAACCCGTGTATCCAAGCTGTTTCGCTTGAGTTTTTAATTGTTTTACCGTAGGAGGGGCTTCTAAACCTAGTAATCTCAACAATGCTGACTTCCGCATTCGAGAATACCCGATCACACCTCTCTGTTTTGCGACCCGCTTTAGCTCGCGCACAGTATACATAGTGTTTACACCTAAGAGAACCAATTAGACATTGGTTCACAGTAAGGGGAGGTAACCCTTTCACGCACTGGAGTCTATTTTGAGCAGTCGCCTACGTTCTTTTATGTAGCCTTTTTTATTCTCGTAGATGAGTTGATGTCTGACTACGTTCGCTCCGTGAGCTTTACATAGACAGTAGTGTCCTTTAACCCCGATACCACACACAGAACACGTGTAGTTAGGACTTCCCATATGGAAACAACAGAACCCCTGATTCCTGCATTTCCTACCACAGGCCTCGGTCTTCCCCATAAGTATGTATTCGCATCGGTATGGAGCGGGTCTCATGTTTACTTATATAGGTATTTTAGTTTAATTGCTTCGCAACCAACGCAGTAGCTGCTATACCCAACACTATGAAGCCCAGTTCACGATTCATTTGTCCCTTGGATGGTGTGTAGTACTGAGCGAGTGTGGGTTTATTGAGCGGTTCCAATTGTTTACCAGTTAGTAGGTAGTATTCTTTCATTGCTTCATCGACATCGTTGAATGTTTGAACGGCATGGTTTTCACGCGTGAGTTGTTCGTTAATAAAATCGATCCTCTGGAGGCGTTTTTTAGCGTACTCGGCCTGTGCTCTTTGTAATTTCTCAGTAGCGAGATCGTGCCGCTTCCTTTCTTCCTGTATTTCAGCCGCGTGATCATCTCGTAGTTTCGAGAAGAGGAAATTACTCCCGGAAAATGCCAGGGCATTCACTAACGCCCCACCGACCATCATAGCTATCGTGGCCATCCCTATATTTATTTCATTATATTATCAGGTATTATTCCTTGTTTTACTAGGATGTCTTTTGTGGCCATCGCCATACCAAGGTTCATTATGAGCATACCCATATCCTGCAGGTTGAAATCTAGCTTGATAGTTGGTTGTTTAAGCACCATTTTAGTCAACCGAGCGTACCCTACGGCTAGACTGGCGACCACTGTGGCGTGGTATGCGTCGTTGACGAACGTTTTCCCCTCAGACATTATGTATATGATATAAAATATTAAAATTATAACATGATATGCGGATCTACAGTGGGGCCTGCCGGCGGCGTGGGGGGTACCCCCACACCCCCAGGGTTTCCCTCACGTGTATATAACCATGTTATAACCACGGCAGCAGTTACACCTACAGCCAACAACAGTCGGGTTGGGTTGGTCACTTTATGTTGGTTACACCACCGTTTTACCGGCAGCTACTCTCTTAGGATTCTTCTGCCTGGTTACTGTTGAAGTGGTCTCCACCGTCACTGGTTCCTGTGAAGGGGTCTCCTCCACTGTTGGGGGTGGGGTTTCCTGTGCAGCATCCATCTATACTATTATTATTATTCTTTCTCTCAAATTGACAATGTTTTGCCGTGATAATCGCCGCCGTCACTGGAGCCAACAACATGCCATATTTGTGGTACAGCCCGCAGCTGATAGAGCTCACGGCGTGTTCGATAAAAGGGTCTTTCTCGAGGTCCTCCCACAGGTAAAGTCGGCGCTCTGGTGGAATGGGAAGGAAATGTGACACAATACCGGTGATATCTGGGTCATAGCCGATCCTATTGTCTTTGTCATTTCTGCTCCGAGCCGGGACTCGTATCTAGCGTACAGCTTATCGATTTCTTCGGCTGACATTTTGTGAATTTTATCCGGAGTGTAGTCTCCAAAGTAATGTTTGGCTTTGCCACCAACAGCCAACGCCACCAGTTTCTCTCGCTTGGGGGAATCCCCCACACCCCCACTAGGGGAGACCCCCAACTGTTCGAGCAATTCCTCACACTCCATCTTATAATATAACAAGTAAGATTTAGTTTTAACTATATAATACCCGATGCAGACAAAACACAGAGAAATGAAGGTTAAGTTGCACACGACAAACACTTCGAATATCATAGCTATATGCTTAGCTTTGCTTAGCTTTAGCTTAGCTTTGCTTAGCATACTATATATGCTACTGGTTGGTCGGTCTTGAGCACGAGCTTAGCGTGTTTAGTTTCAGCGAGCTGTTTCTTCACCCGTTCCCGTTCTAATTTGCTCATCACATCGTTCTCTCTCAAACACTCCTCGAACGAATCCCTGTCCTTGCAGTGAAATAAGGCCACCCATCGCGTCTGCTCCCTGAGGTCTTTCAACACCGAGTTGAACTTCTGCGTTAGCACCCAGACGCTGTGATTTGCATGCCGGCCGGAGAAGGCCAGGTACGATAGCATGTCTCTCTTTTTTGTTATCTCGCGATTAGCGCTGCAGTCGTCCAGTATGAACAGCGTCGGTTCCCCTTTAAATCTCTCGTGAAGAGCTTTCAACCAGTCCTGCAGGCGTGTTCCAGGGTCGATTTTGTGTACGTCCGGGTCCGTCATCACCCAAGGTCGCGCGTACGTTTTATTCATGCTCAGAGTAGGGCACATGATAACGATGTTATCGAAAACATCCTTGTAGTAACCCTCCAACATATCCAACACGAAAACGGTCTTCCCACAGCCAGTCTGCCCGCATATGATAGCGCAGTGTGGGTCAGTGGGTAACCCCAGGGGGGTGTGGGTGTCTCCCCCACTAGTAGATGGCTTGCACGAATCTCCCATTGTCTATATTAAGTTGCGCGTCCATAATAACGTACAGATATAATTTCAACTTACCAGCGGTTTGAGCCTTCTTAGTAATCTGGATGGTTATCCCTTCGCTGCCGTTATCTATACGGCGTCCGCTACCGTGCAGTTTATCATCATCCGTGGATCGCATGTCCAACCATAGGGCGTACTTGGTGGTCAGGTATTCACCGATCTGCACGGAGCTTAGGTCCAGGTCCTTTGTTATGTAATCCCCCACTGGTAGCTTTTTTATCTCATCCCACTGCTGGTGTGGTCTCATACCATGACTGAACAGCTGGTTGGGCACGCCCTCGATGGTCACTTCCACCTTTTCAATCTCGGGGTTGAAAAACTTCTCGCTGTCCCTCTGGAATGGCTCGTAATCCTCCACGGGGACGACCAGGATACCTTTCATCGATCGCGCCGGCACGTTCAGGTTGATATTCCACACAGTGTCGCTCTTATCTCGCACGACTGATCTATGCCTCAGTACGCGATCGTATAGGATAGCCATCTTCCCAGAGTACTGACTTCGAACCTGCCTGGCCAGCTCCGGGCTAGTGACCATGTCGAACTCCAGAGAGATGTTGTCTATGGCATAACTGGCCTCATCACCGTTCGGCGTACGCACTACTTTGCTATAGTCGTTAAACGTGAGCTCGTATTCGAGCCTGTCACCCAGCGCGGCCTGGTAAAACGGCGCGTGTCCCGTGAGCAACTCGAAGTCGAGCGGTACGCAGAATCGATTTCCGTATGCTCGAGCGATGGCCTTTTCACCGTCCGATAGCTTGTCTTGCTGGTCTTGCGTGAAGACATACCCTATGCGCGCCCGGGTTGATTTGCTGATGCCCTGGTACACATCATTGACTCGTTCTCCATCGCTTTTCCAGAGATCCTTGTAGCAGTGAAACACGTCGCTGTCATCGATGCTCAGCACCTCGTTACCGCTGATCTTGACGGTCGTTTTCTTGATGATAGCTCGCCCCACGTTCCGCACTAGCTCGCGTTTATCGTTGCCGGAGGTCAACGTGATATTGAACGCCAGTCGAACAGTGCCTGGTACAATGAGGTCATTCTCACCAAGGTTTGGAAATCTAACCAGCAGAGTTTGATTCTGGTCTATCTTGCTGGGATTGTTGGTGATGGTCACCGACTGTCGCACGGCTCTGGCGCCTAATGGCTCTCTCAATCTTCTGAAAGGATCTAATTTTCTACCGTACGTTGTTATATAAATGAAATATATTTTTAATACTAATGGATGAAGACATACCTATGGATGAGATGCCGGGCGCTAGTGCCCAGGCATTCGATGATGACCAGGAGACCTCATTCTTGCAAAGTGACGAGCTCCTTAAGGGCGCCGTCGACGATTATTACAACGCAGTTGAAAATAAATCCAAACTCAAACCGTTGGGAACGAACTATTCCGATTTTACCCTCAGCAATGGCACGCTGCGTTTGAAGTCTCGCCCGGAGATCGATCTCATGAATAAACGCACTAGAGAACCGCTTGCTTTATCAACATTGGCCGGTAAACATGGAAGTCAGTTGGTCCAAGATGAACTAGGCTTCACAGATTACGGTGGCGCGCGACCTAAGCAGTATCCTCCGAAGTTAGTTCAAGGTCTGGAAGGCATCAGGGACGCCACATCAGATCAAAACATGACTTATGATATTAAAAAGGTGTTGGCCGACTACGAGAACAAACCCTTCCCGGGGCTCGAATTTACCGTTCGGGAACTGCGGGGGTTGGATCTGACGATGCAAACCATTCGCGGACATCTCGCGAAAAGCACGGCCAAAATGAGTGAGATAGACGACCACATCGCCTATGAACAGAAAAAACTCGGTGAAACTGAGGACGAGTCTATGAAAGCCACCATCGAGGAACGAATACGTAATTTGGAAGATGAAAAGCAGACCTGGCTGGAGACAGCATCCTCCTTCAAAGAAAAGCTTCGATCCCAGGTCAACCGTATAGGGGAAACCATCAATCAAGTCCTCTACCGAGACACCACATTAGCAGACAGGATTCGGATATTGTTCCGGGAGCAAGGGATCACCATCGCCAGCATTCTGACTGCATTGGGTTTAATCATATCAACCCTGGTGGTGTCACTGGTGGGAGGAACCCCTGTGGGGCCTGCCGGTGGGGGAGTTACCCCCACACCCCCCGGCGGAGGTGGTGTTAAAGACTGGATAAAAAAACTCGGGGAAGGCCTAGCTAAACTGGCTGGTAAAGCCGCCGAAGCCCTTCCCGGCATCCTGGGTAGCATCGTCTCATGGTTGTTGAGCGCTCTGTCTAAAACTGCCATGTGGCTCAGTCAAAACCTGTGGGCAGCCATCGTCGCCGTGGCTGGTCTGGTGTACGTAGCGGCTAAGAAATCTTTAACCAAATAAGTCCCAAAGTTACCCCACCAACCACTAAGGCTGTTTTATTATCAATATGCTGCTGATAGGGGGGTACCCCCACATGTATATGGGGGTGTGTGGGGGGCACATGAACTTTAGACTCCGGGGGTGGCGCCACTATACCCTTTTCACGTGGTGGGATGTGTGGGATATAGGGGGTGTTAATATCGGGGTTGATACCCAACTTTTGGTCCGCCGTGGCTATGACTATTTTGTTGTTATAACCCACCACTTTTTTTATTCTCAGTTGCATATCACTCGGAGCCATGTACAACCCCACGCCGAACACGTAATTGACTTTCGATCTGGCGTATTCTAACACGTTTTGGTAACGGTCGATGGCCCTCGGGAGATCAACTGGAGAATTGATAGCATCCTCAACGTTGGAAACGAATTGTGTCTGAGCGTCGTAAGCAGTTCCCTTACCGAGGATGTTGGAACGCGTCATCGACTGCGCACCCAACAGCGCCCACACGTACGTTCGAATCGAGTCGTTCAAGCGTATTGTACCAGCACGAGTGAATCCTTTCGATGTTTTTGAGATCATTTTAGTCCAGGCTGTGGCTGCATCAGGACTGGTTTGCTTTATACAGCTGACATGGATCTTTTCATTCGTTGTGGGGCCTGTAAATGTATGCCGGTTTGGGTTGTATGAACCATCTTTAGAACCGGCATAATATGTTCCGGACCTGTAGAAGTACACGAGAACTATACCGAGACCATGGTTCACACCAGGAAGGCGAAAGTCTTTATTCGTTGGAATCTCAAACTCCCCACAAACACGTTCATAAGCGCGCCTATCATAGGGGTTATTCGTCATACTCCACGCTTTATCTTGAGGAAGAGGAGCACTTATTTCCTTCAATATTCGTCTCGTTTGATAATAAATATGAAACAAAACAACCGCCTTACTCAGTTCGTCTATACCGTAGTCTGGTGTCACACCCGACCCTGTCGTCGCACACCACACAGCAAAGTTGAGTTGGTTCTGCCAAAACTGCATTGGGTTTTGATTCCAGTTTACCACCGCCTGCGCGTTATTAACGTACACGACATACTTTTCAAAGATATTAATAAAGGTTGTTTTAAACCCCGTACCATCTGCATTCACCACGATTTTCAAGTGTGCTAAATCCATATTATAATATATAATTCATATATTATAATATGTACATAACACTTCCAGGAATAACGAGCGGTGAGGCCGTTCAGCTGACGCACGCGATCGATAACACGTCAGGTCAACTCGAAGTCGCACTCTGCGATATCACCTACCTACCGCAATGGACTAACATTAATATCAGCAACAATAAGCTGTTCGTCAGTGGAACTCGCAGCCAGATAACTGACGGCTACTACAGCGTGTGCTCTCTACACGACGAGGTCTTCAAACCCCTGGGAGCCGAACTCAAGATGAACGACTCAAACGGTACAGTGGTGTTAATCAACAACGGAATAAACCCTTTGAGGCTCGGCCGACCATTAGCAAGGATGCTCGGTATGTCTCCTGACGAGATAAAACCAACAACAACCGTCACAGGCACGAAGTTACCCGACCTAGTACCGTACCGAGAGCTGTACATTCATCTCGATCAGGTGAGCACAACGTACAACATTCAAGGAGGTCACCCTTCCACTATACTGAGAGCAGTGCCGGTGAAAACTGAGAAATACAACGACGGTAGAACCGAGTCGTTTTCACCACGGCAGTATAAGAAATTAACCCAGGGCAACATACCTGAGCTGACAATATCGGTGTTAGATATACATCATAATCCTGTAAATATAGGATACCTCAGCTTAACGCTTCATGTAAAATGACCAGCGCACAAGGGCCCGGAGTGAAAAAATGCGTCAATATCGGGATCTCCGACCTCGGAGACACGCGCGGTTTCGACGCTCCCGGAGTAGATGGTACATCGTACGCCTTGCAACTGAAAAACAACATTTACAAACGCGTTGAAATCCCCTCCGGTGGAGCCCTAAGTGATATGATAGATACCACAAGAGCAACAGTAAACACTAAGTACTCCCTTGTCAACACCGGTGATAATAACTGGATAATATACCCATCGTTCGGGGGTAAACTGTTCGACTTAGACGATGTTGAGAGCACTACCGTCGCCCGAAACAAACCATATATGCTCGTCTTCACCGAAGATGACAAGTGGGTGTTGTTACCCGATAACGACGACTGGTTTCTCAATATTAGGCTCGTCTCTCCCTACGTGTTCACGGATAACAAAGACAACCACCTAAACAAAATCGTGAACAATGGAACCATACTCGTGGCTTACGTCCCAACTCAGAGACGTAGCATAGTCGTCAGCCCACTCGACACGATGGCAGCTCACATGCTATCGAGTAAACCGAACATACAAAACGTGAAATTGCAGTTGGTGTCTGAATTCGAAGGCGTGGTCAGTATACTAGAGAGTCTGCCGGCAAACTCAACACTGATCATCAAAGTCTACCTAGGGGAACCATCGGGGAATGATGTCGAGATCGTGAAGGGGATCAAACTCGGGTGGGTGAAACGACACCAGTATCAAGTTTGCAACGTTTACGTGCGGGTGGGTATCGGCTCCAACACCAGTCTGCAGGGGGTCAACGTGATCGTGGAAAACAAGATATCACTAACCAATATCTTCCTGCCTGCCAACATACACTTCATGGGTATGAAGTTCACCCCTGAATTATTATCAGAAAACCAGTTGGAAATTATATCGTAATAGTATAATAATGACCAGTCATCGTCCCAACACTACGCTTAACGACCTAGGAGATACGGAGGGATTCGATCAGCCTGGTGAGGAAGATGAATTATACATCCTGCACTTCAAAGACAACGTGTACAGACGTGTGTCGTTATCAGATTTAAAAGAGCCCAAATGGCTGATCAACTTAACACTCGCCTCACCTTATATCACATTAAAAGAAGAAAAGTGGGGGTACATCTCTAAGATTAGGAATAACGGTATCTGGCCCGGGGATTTCATTACGGAGAATAACGCAACAGTCTCGATAGATTCTCATATTGGAGAAAAAAGTGGGTTAAGTTCTGGCACAGAAAGTAAATTAACATTTAGCAGTAAGTTTTTTTTACCCAAGGAGCATCTTGATCAAATAAACTACCTCTACACAATCATCATAGAAGTCGTCTTTACGTATTTTAACCAGGAAAACTCCTCGAAAGGACGCCAAATTTTACCCGGGTTGACAATACACTGGTATAACGAACACGCAGGTCAATATTGCCGTATTGTTATACAACGGGATACCACGGGTCCTATAAACCGCTTAATAAGCCTCCCTGGGGTTTTTATTACAACAGAAAAGTCTATTGGCCTCTCACCTATTATCATTAATCATAATCTATCCCTTGTAGGCTTCAAATTCATTCGTGAAATATTAACTGAAACCCAATTAAAATATTTTTCAAAATATATATTATAGATGGGTCTGTACCCAGTCGTAGAGGAAGTAGCGAAGACGCTGGAAACCGTAGATGGGTTCCGCTTGAGGCAGTTATGTGATGTGAAACGTCAACTAGAACAAGACCGTGACACGCGGAAAGCACTATGTAAAAAATATAATAGAGCTTTCAATATCGTGGACGGGGCTGACACTACCCTTATGGCAACCAGCATGGGACTAGGGGCGGCAGGTGTTGGATTATTAGCTACCATCGTGGCCGCACCTATAGTGCTAGGTATTGAAATAACGGCAGGGGTGGCAGGATTGGCGCTTAAGTTAGTATCACGCAGACTTAATCGTAAGGCATTGAAACACGACGAGATCAGGGTTCTGGCCGAAGCAAAGCTGAACACAGTGAGTGAGTGTATTTCCACGGCACTCTCTGACAGTAAGATCTCAGAAGAGGAGTTTCGTTCAATCCTCTCTGAACTCAAAAAATATAACGGAATGAAACAAGATATTCGATCCAAGTCTCGTAAGTCTGCTATCAGCGAGGACGAGAAAAAAAAGTACATAGAACAGGGGATACAAAAAGCCCAGCAAGCCTTTATTATGAACACCAAAGAGATCGTAGGCGGTTCACGTTAAACTGTTTCATCGATATAAACATAACATAGGCCGCCAAAGTGAGGTATCTATACCAGCCGGGGGAACACGAGGGTGATAGCCGTAAGCGGGCCACCGATCCTATATGGTCAGTCAAAACTTACAACATAGATAAAGTGGATATGAAAGCCGACGAACCTAACTTGTACTACTTGAGGGGTGGGCCGGGTAGGGGGTTTGTAAGGGAAGAATTATTGATCGTACCGTACGGCACAGTGTTACCTCCAACCAATACACAGTAAACTGTTTCATAGACACCCAACCTTTTTGTAGTAGGGGTAATAGTAGCAAGATCTAAGGTCCCAACCAAAGCCTTATTTATTAAATAAGGCTTTGTAGAGACATTTCTTGAAAGTGAGCCAAAACCCCTATTCCCTATACTACTCTAATTTATGAATAAATCTCTAATTTATGATTATCTGGAAAGACAAAATATGACGTAGATTTCATGGGGAGTTCTGAAGTAGAGCTGCAAAGGCTCATCTGACACCTTATTTCTGATTTTCAGTATTCGTTATCACTATTTTGATTTGATATTTGAATACCTATTTAAATTCGAGTGGAAGCCCTCTAAACCGGCATCCCTTCAATCTGGCGTGCTCGAAATATCAGCACTAGAATTTGGTTACAGCATATTTTGCCTGTCCCAATGCATGCCAGTTTAGAGGGTTTCCACTATATTTCCACTCAGCCGGAACATACTTTGACTCAAACTTTAGCAGGCAAGTGGTGAAATAAGGCGAAACAGATTGACTGACTCCGGGTAAATTATCCAGTGAGAACTATTACTAGAAGACATTGCCAAGTTGACGATGGATTTCATACTGAAAAAGCTGACTCTGTGAGTTAAATGAAATCTGATGTACTTACTTGTATGAAAAATCAAATTGAAAATTGAATGGAATCAAGGTCTGGGTGAATCAGTATAACCCTATACTTGAGATATTTTGTATTTGTAGGAACATCCACCGATGTGAGTCGCTATGCAGGTCAGTTTGAACATGTGTTTGAAACCACCACTGCTGGCGTCACCATCCAAGCTCCTCAAGTATGTTGTTCTGAACATCTATTGGGAAACATCTGAAAATTAATTTAGTTACAAACATCCAAAGTGTTTTCTCTCTGGGTAATTTCATTGGATGTTTGTTTATAGGGTGTAATGTATAACAATCAATCATATTCTTTCATCATGATTACTTCTGAGTCAAGTCATGATTTCATGCTTTTAATACAAAATGGTGTTGGTTTATGTTAAAAAAAAAATAAATTAAGATAAAATGAATCCTTGTCTTGATGATGGAACAATGGTTTTGAGCAGTAAAAGTGTCAAGGTCAAGACTGAAATTAATGTACATTTCCTCCCTAACACTGTCCCACTCTCTCACATCATTATTTATATAGACATAGTTGTATAAGTGTCTCAGCATGGCAAAATACTCCTTGGTTTTAAGTGGATCCAAAATTTTGGCGAATGGAGCGGAGTTTGGTACATAAATCATGAAGTCCAAAGGTTCACAGGCTACTTACTCACTCACCCAGTGTGACACAATTTCTGGTGTCCATGCCTTGATATTGCTGGAATATTGGTAAACGTGGTGTAAAACTAAACTCGCTGACTGACTCACTCACTCAACTATTGTCTCCACTATTTTCTCCAGCTGGACATCAACACTGTGGCGGCTGGTGGAGGTTCTATGTTGTTTTTCCGATCCGGGATGTTTGTGGTGGGACCTGAGTCTGCAGGAGCTCATCCGGGACCTGTGTGCTACAAGAAAGGTCAGACTTAGATCACAATGAATGGTTGTAGGATCAGCCTTCTTGTCATCAGGTTTTCGTACTTACAGAGCCCACTATGTTTAACACTACCAACTGAACTCTAAAACTCTGTTTTGTTTTACCCTGTATTGTTCAAACTCATGACCCATCTATCTTATTAGTGCTTATAATGATGTTTTCGAGTATGATATCTCAAAAACTTTACCACATTCCCAAAAAGTATATTTTGAATGAATCTGCCTAACATTACAAAATGCAATATAGTACTGTACATCCTGGCTATTCCAATAACTGCCCCTGATAGTCACCTCAGCAATTCCAGTAACAGGCCATGTGGGGATATCTGCATTACCAATGTATGCCTATTTAGCATTGCCTGTTTGGGTTGTTCTGTAACAAGTACCTAAACATTACAGGGGGTCCTTTGACTATCACTGATGCCAACCTGTGTCTAGGGCGGATCCTGCCCAAGTTTTTTCCAAGTATTTTCGGTGAGAAAGAAGATCAGCCTCTTGACAAGCATTCCACTTTACAAGCCTTCACCAAGCTGACACAGGAGGTAGAGTTCACTGCATGTTTCAGGTGCCTTGAGGATTTGGGTTTGAATAAGGAACCTTAGATGGTAATACGAGGTGATGGATAGGGTGACCAGGCTCTGTGACATGGTCACACCTGCTTTTTAGTGTATGTCATTTTATCACAGAATTTTCTGACCCAGACTCAGTTATTCAGATGCCCTACTGGCAAACAAGGATAAGTTGAGAACCGACCTGACAACTGACCAGTATTAGAATGTATAAGTGCCATCCTATGGTGCTTGCCATTGTGAGCGAAGGTGCCCCAGGTTGCCCGTGATCAAGTGCAGAGCAATGTTTAAAGCATGTGAGAGTCTTATGAGCGAGACATGTGCAGCTGTACGTGGAATCCATTTCATCGTCATGCACTGCACATGCACTAGCCTACATCTGAAGATGAATTTCCAGATGAATTTCCAGATTAATGAATGATGTTGTTGTACGTATTACTGGAAGTTTTATGTACATCAGATGTTGACATTAAGAAATTCTGTATTTATCCTGTATCTGACTGGCAGGTGAATGACTTCCTGTCGTCCCAGCCAGGAGATGCCAAGAAAAAGTCAATGACAGTGGAGGAGGTTGCTATGGGATTTATCCGTGTTGCTAATGAAACTATGTGTCGACCTATCAGAGCACTTACTGAGGTGAGATATCCATGAAAAATTTACAAAGTTTTATCATTCTTGATATTATGGAGTTTCCAAGTCCCATGCTAAGTTTGAACTAGGAGCCTTGTAAATTGAAATGGGATGCCTGGGATGTCTACCTGACCAAAGTGGTTAACTCTGTCAGCAAGCTATAAGGTTAGGATGTCATCTGTTGGATGAGTCCACAGTGGGCTGCATTAACATAGTGTTAAGTGAAACATGTATTATGCAAAAAGTACAGTGAAGTTACATTAGCAGTAGGTTTTTGGTTAAAAATCAATAAAAGCATGAGAATTAGGAGATAAACATCATGTGTTGGCCAATTATCGACATTGTAAACAAAAAAGTAAACCAAAGGGTTTTACTCTCTGCACTTGTTTACATCGAGTATGGGTGCAGCAGTGAAGTGTCATCAGCTGGCTGTTTCAGCTGGTCCCCATGGTAGCATCTGGAGCTGCTCATTTGTGACGTTATCTGACTTCACGTCACAATATGAATTGAACGACGTCACCACTGTTGATGACACAACAAAACAATTGTTTGCAATGTGTCTACGTGTCAATATGCAGAGAATAGTCTTGCATTTTTCAGGAATCAAATACCATTTGATTATGTTTTTCAACCAATCAGATTACAGAGACAGTGACTTTTGGTTTACAATTCATATGAGAAGAAGGGTATAAGTATGGATGGCAAACCATGCTTGTATGTGAATATTTCCTATGCAAGAGATCCCTTGGGGGCCTTGGTTAGAAAAGGATGATTAGGAAAATCAAATAAAGATCAGGTGACATGCATCAGAGGGGTCAGTTTAGGTGACTTGTCGATTGTGTGTCCTCATACACTGAGACTCAAAATATCAATGACTGGTTTATCTGGTCCAGATTTGATTGTCTACTTTTGGTGATACATATGGGTTATTTCATTCTAATCATAAGTTGTCCCAGTATCACATCATTTCGCATTCACCATGTACAAATGTTAAAACATAGCCAGAAGAGCTTGGAAAATGCTTTTTGGCAATTATTTAATAATGGTTGAGATTTCATATTCAGATTCATATATATATGATCATTCATACCACCTCTACTTAATGTGGCATATGAGTAATTACGATGTACCATTCAATAATCATAATATTTGATTAGTTGAGGCAGAGACCATATAATAGATTATATGGTCTCTGGTTGAGGCTATATTAATAATTATAGTCCCTATTTCAAAACTACAGTTTGTACTTAAAATGTTTACAAATGTTGTTAAAACGTCAAAAATTTCCTCCTGTGAAGTCCCCCCTCAAGTGCATTTTTTCATCTGTGCCTTAATATCCACTACGTAGAGGCGTACATGTATCATATATGTGTTTTATCTTGTGTCTAATTCATCATGTTGATACTGAAGGCAAGGAGCATTTCCCAACCTTTCCAACATAGCTTTAGTCCTCACAACACCTGTAGAGTGCATGTGTCATGGAGAGAATTGACAAAAGTAGATTGCAGTGTGTAACTATCAGTCATGTCATGCACATTGCAGGCCAAAGGTCATGACACATCGCGCCACCTACTGGCATGTTTTGGCGGAGCAGGAGGTCAACATGCATGTGCCATTGCACGGTCACTAGGGATGACCCGCGTGTTTATACACAAGTGAGTACAGACTTGAAACACACACAGTCACCTAATTCCAGCTTAGAAATGGCCTCCACCTGAGGAAAGGAATTCACAGTAATAATTGTGTACAGTAGGGGTGATGTTATCATACACTTTGTGATCCACATCACATTGCATTGAAATTTCTTAACTACAAATATTTCAGAGCAGTTCCAAAGGAAATGGTAGCTGTAGCCAAATGTTTGTAGCACCTTGTTGTGATAACAAAACTTGAAACACTCAGTCCATTTCATAAAGCAATGTTTTCCTGAGACAAATGTTGAGGATGTGGGTATCGTTAGACTAGTTTTTGAAATGGAGCAAGTTTATTGATGAAGGAAAAGAACACATGAACCACATCATTGCATTAAAACTAATTCTTCACTGGTGTATTACCCTTAAGATAAATATGTCGAATCACTTCTGTTCATTCACTACCTTCATCTACATCAGATATGCCAGTATCCTGTCTGCCTATGGTATGGCCCTGGCAGATGTTGTACATGAAGCTCAGGAACCTTGTGCCAAGGAGTACACATCAGGTAGGAGATGTCTGTATTTGTTCGCTTGAGTTTGATGATGAGAAATAGTAAGGGAGATAATGCAGTGGTATTGTTACCTCCCTTGAATATAATTTGATATTTCATTATAAAATGTTTGCAGCATCTTTCAAGTATGTTGATGACCGGATCAAAGCCCTGTCCAATGAATGTAGAGAGGAACTGAAGAGCCAAGGTTTTCAGAAGTAGGTTATCTTAGCGATACTTGATTGGTGTTTAAACCTAACCTAACCTTGCTACACAAGCAACTGTGTTCGTTGTAATATATGTACAGTACACAGACATGGTGTGGAAAAGGACTTAAGATTCCTGTATACTCATCTTTGGGAAAAAATTTAAACTTGTTCTGGTGCCAAGGGAAGATTATGAACAAAGTCAAACACTTATTTCATGAAACCAGTCAGTATGGTATAAAGCATTCAGTTATCTAGGGTTTGGGTCTTGTTAAATCGACTGGAAATAGCAAATGGTACAGCTGGGATATTGCTCTTAGATGGGAAAACCTTTGACAAGGGATCTTGTCATGAACATTTCTCTGCCCCAGATTACATTTCTTGGACTGTTAGTGCCATATCCTTGCTGATGACTATGCTTGTCAGAGGACGCGACTAATGGGATCGATGGCCATGATTACTGACTTGGTTGACATTTCATCTGTTCCCAATTGCACAGATCAATGCTCATGCAGTTGATCACTGGATTGTCTGGTCCAGACTCAATTATTTACAGATTGCCGCCATTTAGATGGAATATTGCCAAGTGCAGTGTAAATCTAAACTCACTCACCCACTCCATATTTCTGCTAAGTCATCAGATTGAAACCCAGCCGTTCCTGCATCTCCGTTACCAGAAGACCGACTGTGCCCTAATGTGTTCAGCCGAGGCCTTCCCCGCCATGTCAAACTCCAGCAGCTACGGAGACTTCAAGGCAGCTTTCCTTAACAGGTAGGTGTTGATATGTACAGAGTTATATCCCTTGCCTCACAGGATCTGCTGATAGTGTTAATGTCACACATAGTATGAACCTAGATCTGTCAGCCTATTTCGAACATTGGTCTGCCATGTAGGTGGAATATTGATGAGTGTGGCATTAAGCAACAAGCCAAACAAACACATTCACTGGTTGGTACAGACAGGAGACGAAGAGTTCTGGCCCTTAGCAGGAACAACTGATTAAGTGTCCAGATTCTCTATAATTTGTTCCTTGATCTGTCACACATGCTTCAGATTGTCTTCCGTATTTGTTATGAACCTTCATCAACTCACCATGATCAATATTATTAAGTCTTTCTAAATTTCATTCATTTTCTTTTACAAAATGTTGAGTATATAAATACAAATAGTGATGGCTAATAGTGAAATCTACTGGTTATCGCACTTAGTAACTTATTTGAAGGAATTGTCTTTTTATCCATCTCTTAAGATTGTGGAATATTGTTGTCCATGATATTGCAGGTACAACACAGAGTTTGGGTTCACACTGAAGGATCGGGCTGTCATCATCGATGACATCCGTGTGCGAGGTGTCGGCAGGTCACATGCTGCATCTGATGTCTCCACCAAGGTTGCTACTGGTGATGCCAAGCCCAGAATGGTGAGAGACCACACGCAGTTCAGATATGAAAGGTTTACAATGCACTTGCATTTGTAAGTACTTGAGCAAAAATATTGCTATGATGTTTGATGGATATTAAATAGTGCACTACAGAATATTCCAGGTATAGTAATCTGTAAGTATTCATGTGTGGACAGTCGAGTGATTATCCTCACCAATCCACACAACCAAGATATGATGATCAGCAGTCATACACATCACTGAGCCCAACTGTCCTATCCATTCAGTCACCTTGTTAGAGATTGTTAAAGGTCACATGCAACGTGAAATACACTTGAGTGCACATCCACCCGCTACGCCTGGGTTCGGTCTCCCAAGGACTTCGTTTCGAGAGAAGTAAGGTCAAGTAAAAAATATTGCACTTTTGAATCGTGATTGTACGCTTATAATTTTGTTTATTTGAATTTTTACAAGCAGCAATGTATATTATATGTCATGAATAAGTCATAATTGTGTTTTAATTATGTTTGATTTTTTGGTTGCATGTGACCTTTAATTTTTCCCAAATTCAAATGAGTCTGTGATGCTATGAGGTGTCAGTCTAGCACTAAATTATACCATAGATGTCAAACCATGAAAAACACATTATTATATATCAACATGCTTGAATGCAGATTGTCTGATGCTCACAATATAAGTAAGTGAGTGAGTGAGTGAGTGAGTGAGTTTTATGCTGCTTTTAGCAATATTCCTGCAATATCACGGAGAGGACACCAGAAATAGGCTTCACACATTGTACCATGTGGGCACAATATAAATGAATTTGAGTAGTATCTCAGTTTTCTGTAAACTAGAATCATTTGCAGACTACGTATACACTTTGACCATATAAGATGCCAGCAACAAACCCAAGATGAACAGTTTTACTTCCAGTATCATATCTGTTCTGGAAGATTTGACAGCCTGTCTACTTTTGAGGATATTTTATAATTCTTTCAGTGATTTAGTGTCTTCACAGACAACGTCTAAAAGTGAAAGGAATGTTTGTATAATGTGTAAGTTTGTTTTTGTTAAGATAGAAATTGTCACTGGTTATTATTGTTTGAGTTGGTCAAGACTTGAACAACTTCATTGAAAGGTGTTGTCACTGGATTCAGAAGCAATGCAATCTTTTCCTAAACTTTCAGGTTTGTTCAGGGTTCACTGACCTTCTTTGGAGTATTTCTTCTTGCAGAGAGTTTCTATGACCTTGTGGTGTGGTCATGTTTACAATACATTCAAGAGTTATATGTAGATTCAGATTACATGATCTTGTGGACAGTAAGCCATCCTAATTATAATTGGCAACTTAATGCATTGGATGGTCTAGCTTTGTGACTTGGTAGATAGTAGTCACTGCTAATGATATCATTTACAAGACTGTCTGGTTCAGGCTAGAGAATCTCCAATCCATGTAACTGGAATATAGCTGAATGTGGAATTACATACACAACAACTCTGTGTTTTATTTTCCAACCCCATTGCGTATCTTCCTCTTTCAAAGTTAAATGTTTCCTTCAGGTGACCAAGTGTTTCTTTGAAGACGGCTTCCATGACACCTCAGTATACCACATGGATGATATCACCTCTGGTCATGTGATCAAGGGACCAGCAATTATCACAGATGTCAACAGGTACACACAGGAGCCATTAAACCTTCAGTAAAACCTAAGGGCTGTGTCAGTCCAACAACTGTTTAATACATTGTCCTTATGTTTAAGACATTGTTCTACTGTTTAAGACATTGTCCAAGTGTTTAAGACATTGTCCTACTGTTAAACACATTGTGCTGCTGTTCAACACATTGTCCTACTGTTTGAAACATTGTCCTACTGTTCAGCATACTGACCTACATATCATCTCATTATTCTTCTGTGCAGCACATTCTGCCATTGTTCTGTACAGTGTCGTATTCTTCCAGCACTGTGCTGATCGAGCCCACCTGTACAGCTTCCATCACAAGGCAGGGGGACATTGAGATAGTGGTAGGTCTCCCTCCATGTACCAGCTTGTAAACATCTCATTAATCTTGGGTTGGTGCTGAATGTAAGCTAGGTTAACTACCTACCAAATCAAAGCATTGGGATGGCATGTGGATTACATTGTTGGTGCACTAATCCTCTTTTTTCATTTTATGACATAAACAAACATCGTACACACTCACACACATGCCAACACATACAGTAATACACATGCACACACACACACACATGCACCCACCCACACATGCACACACACACACTGTTGAGCTTCAGATAAAACGTCTAAAGGAAAACTCCAGAAAACTAATCCATAATCCATTAACTAACTGGAATAGATGAAAGTAATGGAGTAAGTGAGTATGGTTTTACGTCACTTTTGGCAATATCACAGCAGCGGAAACCGGTAACCAGTGCTTCACACATTATATCTAAGTGGGGAATTGAACCCGGGTCTTTGGTGTGACGAGGAAACGCTTAACCACTAGGCTGCCACACTAGAAATTGATGGAAGAAAGAGATTTCATTGATTTTCATAGTTCAATGATTTACCTTGACATACTACAGGTTCAGAAAGTCCCAAATACTTATTTCAAGGGTCTTTACAGGTGAGGGTCATATGAAGCAATAAAATCTGTAATGTCCTGTGGGATAAGATTTGTCATTTTCTCAGGGATGTTTTTGTCAAGAATTTGGTACGAAGAAAATTATCGTGCATCCATTGAGACACAATATAGATGTAATTTCTCTTTAATTTCTATCATTTTTAATTTCTGTTTTCTTCCTATCAGTTCTTGTATACTGGATGCTTTGCATAAAATCTAACAGCGGTTCAAAATAAGATTCCGTGAAATTTCTTCAATTACGAATGGAGTCTTTGGAAATCTCCGTAAGGTATCCAAAGATACATGTTATGTTTGTTTCAGATAGGAGAAGGCCTTCACAAGTCTGTGGGAACTGAGCTGGATGCGATACAATTGTCCATCTTTTCACACAGATTCATGAGTATTGCTGAACAGATGGGCAGGTAGTACCACTTTTAACTCCTTGTAACAGTAGTTAGGAATCAGGTCACACCTTTCTTAAAATATGTTTGATTATTAAACTTTAGGTATGTAGACAAGTAAGTTTTAGTTGCTGTGTTAAGCCTTGTTTTGTCAATCAGTTCAGAACCAGTCACCTTAACATTAACAGGATGCATTAACTCCTTGTAACAGTAGTTAGAAATAAGTTCATACTTTTCTTAAAATATGTTTAGTTATTAAACTTTCACAGCAAAAATAACTTGGTTTCCGTTCTTGCGGAAACCTGATGGATACTGGGTAATGTAGGTTTCCGCTAGGTTTCAGTTTCAGGAAACGCGCAATGAGAGTTTCCGCATAGTTTCCACAACTGAAACTAACAAGTCTTAGTTTCCGTCATGTTTCCGTCAACTGAAACTGTAGTTGGAAGTTTCCATTTAGTTTCAGTTTACTGAAACCTTTATAGCTGGAGTGAGTAAGTTTCTGGTCTTGCGGAAACCTTGTGGATCTTGGGTAATGTAGGTTTCCGCTAGGTTTCTGTACAAGGAAGATGACAATGAGAGTTCGCTTAGTTTAGAAAGCTGAAATATGTTGTATTATCTTGTTATATTTATTACATATTTATTTGAACAAAAAACAAACGCTGGAAATATTATGATCCAACTGTTTCATTTCTTAGAAAAGCTCACATTTTAATGCAACAGGGCAGTTGCAGTAGTACACAATTCGCTGTATTAAGAAACTGGGGCGCTCAGAGAAGAGTAACAGAATTCTCTGCACACAAGCATTGCTCAGGAAGTTGGCACACTGAATGAAGACGAGCTAGTCACTACACAAAGTGCTTTGTTCTTCTGTAGATGTTTGTTGCTGTATGCGAGTCCTGGTTAATATCTGGCGAAACATCTGAATCCGAATCAATCAGGCTCTCACATTGTGGTGGTAATAGCTCGCAAACCTTGAATGTGCTGTTAATATCTTGGTCACTGTCAGTGTCTGGAAAGGAAAAGGACATTCAGTTTGAATCATCAATTCAACTGAGAGACAATTCAATGAATGAAACACAGCAATATATATGATAATGCAGATAACATGTATTACAAATATTAAATACGTATTACCATTTGCTCACTTTCAGTTATTACAGTTACATGTATGATACATACATTAAATATATTAAACATGGATAGCAAAGTGACAGTGCAAACTCGATTTTTAGTGAAATCTAAAAATTCTTTGATGACTAACCTGATGAAACATTTGTCATTCACCCGAAAAATCTTTACAAACTAACAAACATCTTGTTACGGAGATGGAGATAACGTGTTTTTTTTTAAACAGACGTCTGGCAGTGAGGACAGAAAAGCCGTATTTCTCCTGGAATTTTAAATATATATGTATATATTATGCTTGAATCCATGTACAGTTACACTTTGAGTGAGGTCAAAAAGGTTTGTTGTATGTATTAACATAGTGTCAGCTTCATTATAAAGCTGTATGAATAATATTGTTATAAAAGAGATTCCCTTACCGGGCATCATTCTCCGAGTTTGTTGGTCCACAATCCATATCTGTAAATCAAATAACTGACACAACGATTCTTTCAGAAATATGAAACTTGAGGTGTGATGATAATGTCAATGCATTGTAGGGCTAACACATGCAACATGTACTGATGGACAAGGTTTTAATGCTTATAAAACAAATATCAAACCATGAAACTGATTAACTGGTACAACTGCATACACAGAACTGACACAGAACATAAGATACTAGATAATTTGATGAACTAATAAATGTATGATGTGACTTGGTTGAAATATTTCTGGAGTACAGATTATATGAATAGATATAACGAAGACATATATGCGGAATATCTCTGGGTACCCATGTTAAAACAAATATTGTAGAAACCAACCATATTTCAGAAACGTATTTCTCGTGATTTTAGGCTGTTTTTCTTGACAATTACTTGTCGCAATGTCCACAAAGAACTGTGTCCCTGCAGCAGAAAGTGCCACGAATAGTCTACAGAAATTATGCATGTACAAATCATAGCCAAAGGGTCAGTGGGATTGTGCTTCATTCTTCATTCACATTGACAAATGAATTAAGGTTTCAAAGAAATCGTGACACATCACCAAATTATATTAGTAATAGTAGTAAAGTTAACTTAAAGGGTAGATAGGGATAGTACATCTGGGTGTATAACTGAAAAGAACAAACAATTTTGTGAGCACAGTGCGTAAATTACTTACATGGTACGTGGGGGGGGGGGGGGGGGGGGGTCCATCCAGCAGAAATATATCCGGATACTACCTTCTCCTGACAGGATTTTAGAAAATAACTTATTTGCCACAATAAAGTTTCCCATGAGTGCTAAATCAGTAGGACTCATGACGCTCGGGCATGTTAAAGTAAGGTGAACATGTTTTCACAATTAATCACTGTTAATAATCACAAGGTCTACATATTGATGTTTGACACTGAGAAAAAGCAATCAGTGACGCTAATGCGATGAAAAGACTGCTAAAACCATAACTGCTCACTGATGTCACTTTGAGTACTTACATTCAATCCGCTGAATTCCACTTTTCACACTCCCCTTTGATGTCGGCAATGTAAACAAATAAACGAATGGCGACAGGATCACGTCCACGCGAGACTATCTAATTGTTAACAAAACAACTCACAACAGGGTATACCTTCCTCTTTTGTTGTAGAACGAGGAAATCTACTGTCAAATGGTCACATTAGATTTATTTAAAAAAACACAATGACAAAACTGTCTATTTCCCGTGAGTGCTAGCGAGACGCCATCTTGTTTGGCGGGTAGGAACAAATTTGTTTTCCTAGCAATTATTTTTCAAAACTTTAAGCATAAGATGGCTGCGTCGTGTAAACTTTGCCATGGCCACCTCATTTTCCCCCAAAAGCACTCGACGAAAGAATTCGCGACTTGGAGAAGAAAGCAGAGAACGGATGCGAGCAACTCGGAGTACCTCGGATGTGTCAGGTAAGACCGAGGGTATTTTATTGTAAATAACGTTTAAAGAAATATTGCGTTAATGACAGAAATCCGGATAGATTATAAAGTTTATCCCGCGAATGTATATTTTCGCTGGTATTATTTTTAAATGTTATCGTTAAATCTAAGTAAAATAGGCCTGAAAAATAAGTTTGTTTATATTCCATTTCAATAGATCGACATGGTATAGAATACACCAAGCTTGTATTTGTAAGTAACTATCTTAGTACTAACCACAAGTATTTATTTAAGTTTAAAGGGGCAGACTTTTGATTTTAGTGCTCCTGTTAATAGTTTGCAAATTTTAGCGTTGCAACTCGGTTAACACTTGTACAAAAGGTGTGTGTGTGGGGATGAATTACGATCTGCATCAAAAAGATCCGCCATGTGTAGTGGTTCACTCATGGGTTTACTGGGTATTGCAAGATGTATTTCACCAATTCAGATATATTTTAAAGAATGATAAAAATTATGGGCTTTTACAATGGCAACATTTCGGTGTAATTTATTAAATGCAATCCTGGATCATTAGTGAAATGAAATTGTTTACCCCCAAATTCGCTCAGAGGGGTCAGATGTGTTTCTGAACTATTTGAGGCAAACACTAAATTCATATAAGAAACTGTTAGCTCTGCGTAGGATACATTTAAAATTTCATGTAATTTTTCAATAATTTAATACATACGTGTTGAGCATAATCATATATATATACCTGTTATATTTAACGTATTTGATTTAATCTTTTAGGCTGTTGTGAGAAAAATCTGGACACGACTGCTCCTGGAGGATCACCCTTGTCTATCGAAGGTATGTGCTCATGTTACTAGGTAATTTCACTTTGAATATTTCATTAATTCACTTCCCTACGTACGTTTTCTCAAAATGAAAAATACATGAAAGTATCATTTGCAAATGGATTTGAATAGCCGGTAAACTAAATCAGTTTAACATTACACCTGTGTGAAATTGCCATCAAACTGACCCCTTGATTTTACAATGCTTAATTGCTGCAAGGTTATGTCATGTGATATAACTTCTTTTATCATGATCTTTATGTCAGTTGTTCACTTACCGGTTGCATAACTTTGGCAAACAGGATGTACATAGAATTTGCACGAAATAACACAAAGGATGGTTAGCCTTTTTGGAAGTTATTTTAAATCATTTAACTACAAAATGGTAAACTTTCAGAACAATATATGTATTCAAAGTTATAAATCTGCAGTTTACTTGGTTGTATAATTTTCACTGACGATCGTTAATTTTAATAGACATTGTATTGAATGCATGATTGAATGAAGTGCAAGAAAAATGACATTTGTTTTTATTTCAGTAAAGCCGATGACGAGGACTCTATGAATATAGTAGTCAAAGAAACAAGTGACTATATCACGACCAAGGATGGTCAATAGGATCTTGTGAAGGTAATTTTCACTCACCTGCCTGTCATTATAAATAGTTAATGATTTAAATAATAGTGTAAAGACAGATTTATGGATGTTAACTTCAGTAACCAAGCCAGCATGGCATATATAAATACCTTTGCCTAACAGATGAACTAAAATGTGTGAAACATGCTGTATAGTACTTTAAACATTTATTTTCAGAAGCGCTTTGTAGAGTGTGTAGAGTGGCGGAACAGGCTTGATGATCTCAGTAGACAAGAAACCGGAAAGAAAGTGTCACACAGAACAGCAGCAAACAAAAACAAAAAAACCAAAAAGAATGAAATCCGTAAGTATATCTATTCGAATAATAACATGTAACAATTCTTCTCATTACAATGTGTGACAGATTCTAAGTTCCGGAAATATACATTTAAACTGTTTACGGATTATTGCTTTTTACATTCTTAAGATATGTAACACATGATTCAGATCATAATTTCATAAATCATAACATAAGAATCAAGTCAGTTAATGGTGATATATAAACATGTTATTACACTTCAGTGACTTCATGTCACTTCAGAGCAACAGATTGTGTGTCCATAAGAAAATGGGATATGTCATTAAATGTGATGAACTGCTTAACTTGTGTTGGGGTGATTAATGAAGTAAATAATTTTTCACGACACTTCCTTTTTAATAATTTGCAATCCATCTTGGCATTATGGTTTATCTGTTGATTGATTTTTGTTTAATTTTCAGAAAATTGCACTGCGCATGAAAAGCCTGAAAACTATTGACTGGCCAGATCGACGAAAGGAAAGGGTTTCAACTATACTTACCTTGGAAATGACTTCACCAGTTGTGAGTGATGAAGAAGATGCCAATTCATTGCTCTCTTACCCCTTTACCTGGGAATCTAAACTCAAGATGTCTGCACTGGACTCAGCCACAATTTTCAACGCCACCACCAAAGCTAAGGCCAACATGAAGACCAGGATGCGGCATCCAACTACAATGACAGAGATATCCGCTCAAGGATGCCCAAGTGGGCTAGTAAATAGCTAATCGATCACATGAACGTAATTTTATCTGTGATCAACTAAATTTGAATTATTCTCAATGTAAAACTTTAATAGTTTTGATATTCTGATTGTATTTCAATTAATACAATTTTATTCAATCTTAATTTTTATCTATTTTCCAAGAGACCTTTATTTACTTTAAATACATTTTTTGTACTTTCAATGTAACCTAAGTTCTTTATTGCATTTTATTTCATTGTTGTATTGTATTGCATGGTGTGTGTTATTATATGTTTAGCATTGACTGACTGGGGTGTGTTTTTCTGTGTCAGCGTGAGGAGGTGCAGGAGGAGTCAAGGGATGCAACTGTTATAGCATGTTTTTAGAAATATTTTTGTCATAAGTGACAAATATTGATCTGTTTTCTAGTGCTATATCTTTTTATTATTTATTAGATAAATGTTTGATCCATATTTGTCTGAAAATAAAACAGTGAATCTTATTGTATCTTTTGTTTTTCTTTATGTATACGTGATGATTGTACACAAACTCCTTATATTGTCTTTGCCAACTAGGAGTAACAAGAATGTTATATGCAATGACACACATTGAATGACTCCTGTGAACCCGAGTAAATGAAATGCTGTGGAAAGTTTTCTGGCAACAGAAACTCTGCGGAAACCTGATGGAGTCTTGGTGACTGAAACCCTGCGGAAACCTGATGGATCTCTAACTTAACTGAAACTCAACGGAAACTTGTTGGAGCATGGGTAACGGATACCGTGCGGAAACCCTTAGAAAGTGGGTAATTGACAGTTTCCGTCATTGCGGAAACTCAGTGTAAAAGAACGGAAACTCACTGGATTCTTGGTGGAAACTTAAGTTTCAGTCCACTTTCCATCAGGTTTCCGCACTGCGGAAACCAGGTTATTTTTGCTGTGTTTAGGTATGTAGACAAGTAAGTTTTAGTTGCTGTGTTAAGCCTTGTTTTTGTCATTCAGTTCAGAACCAATCTCATAAACATTAACAGGATCCATTACATTACTGATGTATGTGTACTGCAGTGTCACACAGGGTTGGTCAGTCACTACTGTGTTTGGTTTCAGAGTTTTACAGAGAACATCCATCTCCACTAACATAAAGGTCAGTAGCTATGGGCCTATACTCAGCTGCATCACATCAGATAGTTGTACAAGACTCATTCAAAGAGGCATTAGATACTGAAGTTCCATTGGACTGATCTTTTCAGTTAGAGTTTCCGTTTACTGCTGACTTATAAATATTTCTGCTGTCATTGTTCCAACAGAAACAGTTTTGTTTTTGAAAATGACGATTTGGTAACATTATATTTCATGTCATTTCTTGACTTTGTTGAATGTGCAAGTGTGATTACAGGAAAGACTGGATTTCTCCTGTGCAATGTTTGGTCCTGATGGTGGGCTGGTGGCTAATGCCCCTCACATCCCTGTACATCTGGGGGCCATGCAGGAGACAGTTCAGTATCAGGTGAGTCAGTGTGCAGTATTAGGTGAGTCAATGTACAGAATCAGGTAAGTCAGTGCACACCTGGGAGCCATACAGGAGACTGTACAGTATCATGTGAGTCAGTGTACCATTTCAGGTGTGTCAGTGTACAGTATCAGATGAGTCAATGTACAGTATCAGGTAAATCAGTGCACTCCTGGGAGCCATGCAGGAGACTGTACAGTATCATGTGAGTCAGTGTACCATTTCAGGTGAGTCAGTGTACAGTATCAGATGACTCACCATATCTCTAACATGCTTATTCAGAAATTCAGAAATTTGATTCTTTATTATCATTTTTAATTCAAAAACATACCGAAATATAATGATCCCCTTTGGATATTTCTGCTTCTGGCCCTTCTGTAGCCATTGGATACTAAGTATTCATCCAATTTTTTATATTGAAACGTGTGTTTGCCATCTAGGTGTCTGATGTTTTCAGATGAGACAGTTAGGTGACAACTTCAGGAAGGGAGATGTGATCCTGAGCAACCACCCTTCAGCTGGAGGCAGCCATCTTCCTGACCTCACTGTCATCACTCCGGTAAGGAACACCAGGTTGTGTCTCATGGCTTCAACATGATTCAGTTCTCAAGTTGTCATTAGCTATGTTCAGATTATTTCATGAGAAACCCTGAAGTCTTATTGGGGCTGAAAAATGTGTGTTCCTAAGTGAACGAATCGTAGTTCATCAGAGTAATGTCCCTTTGTGTATATGTGAAAGTTTCATCAAGGTAGCTTCTTCTAGATTAAGAGTTTGGATGAACAGGGTCCAGGCTATTGAGGTGTTAGTGTACATGCAAATGAGTTTTGTTGTATTGAACAGGTATTTTATGAAGGCGAGAAGAGGCCAGTGTTCTTTGTAGCAAGTCGAGGCCACCATGCTGATATAGGGGGGATTACTCCGGGCTCCATGCCTGCCAACTCCAAGTCAATTGAGGAGGAAGGTGCAGTGTTCATGTCTTTCAAAGTGGTAGAGGAGGGAGTTTTCATGGAAGAAGGTGAGTCACATGTGTCCGATAATTCAAGGGGTAGCCAAATGGCTAAAGTGTTGGCTCATCGTAACGTAGATTCAGAATGGTTTTAATATGTTATGTGATTATTTTTTTGATACCCATGCAAATCTTACTTAACTTAATCTTGTGAAATGACACACTGTGATACTGAAATATTGAACACAAAACTGTTAATCTTGACTCACTCACTTTTCCCTAAACACTCAACAGCTCTGATCGAGAAGTTTATGGACCCTGGGAAAATTCCTGGAAGCAGTGGCTCTCGCAACCTAGCTGACAACCTCAGTGATCTACATGCCCAGATTGCTGCCAATCAAAGGGTAGGAGAGTGACATATTATGTTGAATGCTGTCACTGTCACTGTGCATATGATCTGTTCCTATGTTTGATGACTAAAAACCTAATTTTTAAACTTATCCTATCTCACGATTTGCACTTCTCTCTCTTGCTTCGACGCTGAGTGGAGCGAATTAGAACTTTCCTGTAGGCCTCTCTTGTCCATATGCCCATGTTCCCTAGGCTGCTCTCCTTACAGGACGGGTCCCTTAGCCCATGCAGAGCATGCAGCATGCTCCCCTATCTACCCACGTGACTACCTCAGAGAGATCATTCTTCTTCTTGTCGCACGACAGAGTGGACGTATCTTAGTTCTTGTATAGAGTTTGAGTTGTTTTGTATTATGAGGAAAACAGATCCTCCGAACAAGAAGCGTAAGTTTTGCGCTCAGTGTAAAACTATTTTTTCTACTTTGGACCCACACATATCGTGTGTTGATTGTGTGGGTCAATGTTCTTGGGAGAAAGTGTGCAGGTTTATCAATTGAAGATTTCAAGGCTTATAAGCGGGTTTGTGCTTGTAGGATTGCAGATAGAGCTAGGAATGCATCTGCTGACCAAGGCCCCACTCCTACCAAGAAACCACGCCTGGATCGTCGTACCCTCACCCCTCGTCGTTTGAAATCCCTGCTCTCCGAGGCGGAGGATTTTTTGGACGCTTCTTCAGATTCTTACCTTTCGGAAGATGTTCGGAAGCTTTTGGGGACGCATTCTTCACCTGGCTCAACGTCTCAGGTCGGCTCTAGGGTAGTTGTTATGGATAAACCTTTAGTATCTACTGTCTCCCCTGATCTGCGGTCTACTCTCTTGGTTTCTAGGGCCTCTGGTTCGTCTCAAAACGTGACAACAGTCGCTTCGGTTCACCGATCTGCATCACCTGCATTACAAAATAATTCCGTTTCTCCAAGTCATTCAAGGCGATCACGCTCGATTCATCGATCTGTTTCGTCGGAACGTTCAAGTTCTAGTAGGTCTAGATCGCCTGACAGGTTTGTCGCGAATCCACCTCGTAGATCGACTGAGCGGTCATGTTCACCCCAGCAGAGTGGCGTTGGTCGTCAGTCTGTTTCTATTGATCATACTAAAACACGTATTGATTCAAATGGTGGTATAGGCACTTCCTCCCGTTTGGATTCACGTCGCCAAACTGATTCACCAGGCCGAATCAATTCACCAGATCGAATCAATTCACCAGGCCGAATCAATTCACCACATCGAATCAGTTCACATGGTCGAATCAATTCACCAGATAGAATCAATTCACATGGCCGTTTCAATTCACCATGTACAGGTTTGGGTGAACGGGTTGGGTCACCTTTCCGTGATGTTTCATATCGCCGAACCAGTTCAGTACACCGTTCGGCTTCACTTAATCATAGTGAGGCAGTGTCTCGAACCACGGCTTCTAGACAAAGTGAGTCATGGAATCGAATTGATTCAAGTACACGAACTGGTTTGCCTCATCAATTTGATTCGTCAGCTCATCCCGATTCACGCCACTTATGTGATTCGCATCAGCGTTCTGGGGGTGTTTCCCGGACTGGATCACTTCAGCGTTCAGGTTCACCTGCTCGCTCAAGATCATCCCATCGGCATGGTAAGTCAGGCTCTACTAATCGATCCAGATCGCCAGATCGAGTTAGGTCATCCCATCCTTCTGTCTCCCCGACTAGTCAACATGCTATGGTTCGTTTGATTTCACCAGTTCGCTCCCCATCCAGACGCCGGTATAGTTCCAGGGACCGTCGCTCTCCTTCACGTCAAACTGATTCGGATCATATGACGGGGGCGACAATTCTGCCTGAATCATGGAATCCTAATCAGGATTCCTCTCAAGGGCCAGATTTAAATACAATGCTTCGGGCTATTACAGTAGCTTGGAATCAATGTCATCATGGTTTGTCTTCACCCAAGTTTATGCCATCCATTGCTCACGGCCATGGGTTTTCTGTGTTGGCTTCGTCTCCATCAGTTGACGAGGATATTTCTACACTATGTGGCAAACGCGCTGCTTCACCTTTCTTTGTGGAAGATAGGGAATTGGCACATATGGATATGATTATTCGTCGCACACTACCCTTTATCAGTTGTGCTATTTCGGCAGTGGATGCTTTTGCTGTAGCTGTTGATCACGCATATACTGACCAAGATGCTTATATCAGGGGATGCATGGCATTGGTCTTAGACCAGTTTCAGGTCATTCTAGACCAATTATCCCATTTTTTCGGGTACGTACTTGCAGTGCGCAGGAGAGGCCCCCTCAACATTTCATCTTGGGATGAACGCTTCAAGGCTGAATTGTTTAGACAGCCTTTTTCCTCAGATATGCTGTTTGGTGGTAACATTGGAGAAGTTTCAAACAAGGTGCATCAGGACACTCATTTTCAGGTCTCTGTTGAATTACTGAAAATGCAGAAATCTCAGCTGCAAAGTTCATTGAAACGACGCAGAACGCCTCGTTTCTCTCCAACCAACCCAGATTTGAAACACTGCTTTCGTGACAGACCCTTTATCCAAACACGGAACAGGAGTAGAAAACCTTCCCGGGGGGGGCGCCTCTCGTCGTCCCACCAAGACAGGTCCCGACACTGGAAGTGGCACCTCTAAGCAGTGACTCACAGAGATTGCTGCCCGACTTGGTCCTACCGTCCCCAATCGTCCCGATCTTCGACTCACCGGTGGGTTAGGAAAGTTTGCACCCAACTGGGAGATTCTCAGAGATCCATATGTTTCGGCGATTCTCACTCACGGATATCAGATGCCGCTTGTCGGGAATCCCCCTCTCACAGTCATTCCTCTTCAACGCACTTATCCTCCGGATCAAAGTTTGCTCTTCAGGCCACCATAGAGACACTTCTGGACAAGCATGCTGTAGAACAGCTCGACCCACTCATTGTTACTCCAGGGTTCTACTCCCCAATATTTCTGGTGCCAAAAAAGAATTCAAATAAACTTCGTTTGATATTCAACATGAAACAGTTCAATGCCCGGTTTCTGTCACCACCACCCCACTTTCGGATGGTGTCAGTCAACCTGCTACGCACCATTTTGAAGAAAGGGAACTATCTGATTTCCCTCGACCTGCAAGATGCCTATTTTCACATACCAATACATCCAGATCACCGGAAGTATCTTCGGTTCACGTTCCAAGGACGTCATTACCAGTGGATGGTACTACCATTTGGAATATCTACGGCCCCATGGCTTTTTACTCGGGTAACCAAACCAATAACAAGCTACCTGCATTGTCGGGGAATCACTTTCGAGAGCTACATCGACGACTGTGTTCAAGCTCAGCAGGATCCATTTGTCCTTCATCTCCACAGGCAGTTCACCATCAAGTTGCTAACGCAATTAGGGTGGCTCCTGAATTACGAGAAGTCGGAATTAATACCGACTCGGAGATTACGATTCATAGGGGCGATATTCGACACGCATCAGGGCATGTTATTTGTACCTCAGGACAGATGGGACAAGATTCAGTGCATTCTACCCCTAGCATTGAATTCACCCAGAACCCTCCGCCAATGGCAAGAGTTACTAGGGTTGTTAACGTCGGCACAAGCACTGACTTACAGGGGCCAACTACAACTTCGCCCTCTCCAAATGTTTTTGTGTCCATTCATCCGGAACGACAACCCCAGGGAGATGATTCGTCTTCCAGAGCAGCTACGGCCAGTTCTTCGTTGGTGGCTCAACGAACAGAATGTTTGCGCCGGAGTCTCTATGGCGCCATTCACACCGACTCTTCACCTGTTCGTCGACGCATCCCTCGATGGTTGGGGTGCCCACTTTCTGCATCATCGAGTGGCCGGGCAGTGGTCATCCGCAGAAAAAACCCTTCACATCAACGAGTTGGAATTCAGTGCGGTCATTCTAGCCATTCAACATTGGGCAACAGAACTCCAGTCGTCCCATCTACTGATTCAATCGGACAATTCAACAGTGGTATGGTACATCAACCATCAAGGCTCGACAGGGTCAGCAGCTCTGCTTCGGTGGACGTTTCGGTTTTACCACCTAATCGATTCTCTTCACATTGTGGCAAGAGCCCGACACATTCCCGGAGTGAGGAATGTCATAGCCGACGCCTTGTCTCGTCCCAAACGGCCGTCACCAACAGAGTGGATGTTACTGCCTCTGATATTTCAGTCAATGATCTACCCCATATCTCAACCAGAAGTAGATCTATTCGCCACTCGGTACAACCATCAGCTTCCAAGGTTCGTATCACCTATTCCGGATCCTCAGGCGTGGGACCACGATGCGATAGCAATATCTTGGGAGGGACTGAATGCCTACGCGTTTCCTCCCCCGGCTCTACTTCCCAAGGTTGTTCAGAAGTTACTTACAACCAGCAAGATTCGTCTGGTCTTGGTTGCACCCTTTTGGCCAGCAAGAAGTTGGTTCGTCGATCTAAAGCAATTAGCAGAACCGAATCCAGTACCGCTACCCGCCCGCAACGACTTACTTCGTCATCCTCATTCAGACGTGTACCACGGGTCACCACAGACCCTGAATCTGCACGTATGGCGCATTTACAGAAATCTCTGAGAGCCAAGGGTTACTCTCAGAGAGTAGCTGCAGCTATAACTTCTGCACACAGGACTTCAACTCGATCATTGTATGACAATAAATGGAAGAAATTTGAACATTATTGTGGTATTAGGGGAATTATGTCTCCCATCACTGCATCACCTCAAGTCGTTGCAGAATTTCTACAGCATTTACGAACTACGAGGAAGCTTAAAGGTACTACATTGTCAACCTATTTGGCTGCCATTAATTCGGTTCTTGCTACAACTACTGGAACAAAGGTGTCTACTACTCCCGAGCTCCAGTCTCTGCTTCGCTCGTTCAGGCTTGCTGACCAGTCCAGGAAGTTCAGACCTCCTGCATGGGATTTGTCAGTTGTCCTCCGTCATTTAGTGTCCACTGACTATGAACCATTACATGATAAGGAGTTTGAACAGATAACGTTCAAAACTTTCTTTTTAGTAGCTTTGGCTACTGCGGCTCGTATTTCAGAGTTGCATGCACTTGATGTGAATCGCGTGCAGTTTGAACGAAAACGGCATGGCAGAGTATTTCTGGGATTGCGTTGGGACTTTGTCGCAAAAAACCAGTTACCAGGACAACCAGATAGACGTTTTACTATCCCTCCTTTGTCAACGATTCTTGGGCCTGATGATGTGGAAGATTAATCTCTCTGCCCTGTCAGAGCTCTATGGATCTTCCTAGCTGCCTCCCTAGATCGCCGTCGTCTTCGTAAGAGGCTATTCATCCCGCTGTCATCTACATCCAAGGCTGAGGTTTCACGAACAACCTTATCTTTTTGGATGCGTGCAACTATACTGAGGGCGTATGCTTTTGCTGGACTGCCACCCCCAGCAGCATCCAATCCTCATGAGACCCGTGCGTTAGCGTCTACGATGGCTCTACACAGCAACTGTTCCTTGACGTCCATCATGGAGGGTTGTTTTTGGCGCTCTGATACAGTGTTTTCTTCACATTATCTGAGGGATTTGTCGGTCACTGATGTCCAAGGTCTTCACCAGTTCGGACCCCTTGTCTTGGCCCAGCAGCTGTCATCGGCCCGTCAACGCAGATGAGGAAGAGTGTGTTTATGCTTTCTTTCTCGTGTACATACTGAATAAAATTTTGAACTTTGTTTCTGAGTTTGTTCTGAATTCTTCTGGGAATTGAACTCTTTACTCAATTTATTGGGTGATTGCTATTAGTCTCTATACGGATCTACAGTAGCTAGATCCTGTTTTTTCGATGTAGAAGAGTTCAACAATCTCGCTTGCTGACCTCTACTCCTCGGAGCAATCACGTCAGTGTAGTGAGTCCTTCCCGATTTCCTTTACGGATTTCGTAGCGTTCATAGCTCCTAAGTTCCTTAGCACACCTTTGTGGTCTTACTGTGGTAAGTAGTGGAAGCCATGTGGTGTTGTTTTGGTACTGAACGTTAAACTTGTGAGCTTCCCGATTCAGTTTCCTTTTCCCCTCTTTGTGATGGGGTCTGGGGGGCTGTCTCGAAGCAGGTACGGGCCCGATTACTAGTCATAAGACTTTAATTAAGGGGGTACTCTGATAAATCGCAACGAAGTGACATGACTCGCCTAGTTGCGTCTCCTTGCATTTGCGAGGGTTGCGGCCGAACACCACATTGCTCAGGAGTACCCACTCCTTGGGAGCGATGGCGTCTAGTAAGCTAAGGGGTTCAGGAGAACCCACCACTAGTATAGGTTCTATGCTAGTTGGATGCGACCTCTCTTGTTCATTGCTACCTACGGTTGTCTTTAGCCTATACAGTAATACTGTCAGTGCTTTGAGACATAGTTTACTCTGTTACCCGCCGTCCAACCGTGGGATAAGTGCAAATCGTGAGATAGGATAAGTTTAAAAATTTGGAAATTTTAACTATAAATTGTATATTTATATACTTATCTCACGCGATGTATGCCCACCCAGCCTCCCCACTACACAGATTTAGACGTGGGCTCCAAGAAAGAATGATCTCTCTGAGGTAGTCACGTGGGTAGATAGGGGAGCATGCTGCATTCAAGATGTCATGCTGAGTGGTTGATCAATAAAGCACTGGTTAGCTCAGTCGGTATTTTTTGTCTGAGTGAGTGTCTCAGTTGCCCAGCTTTATAACAATTGCTAAAAGAAGCGTAAACTAAACTCACCCACTCCCCAAAGCCGATCTTACCTCACCCCTGCCCAGCATACCTCATCTCATCTGGCATCACCTCACCTGGTATCACCTCATCTCATGTGGCCTCACCTGGGATTATCTCACATCACCTCATCTCACCTGGCATCTCCTCCCCACACCTGGGATTACCTTACATCACCTCATCTCACCTGGCATCATCTCACCTCGTGTCACCTCATCTCACCTAGCATCACCTCTTCTCATCTAGCATCACCACATCTCACCTACCATCAACTCACCTGGCATCACGTCATCTCATCTAGCATCACCACATCTCACCTACCATCAACTCACCTGGCATCACGTTATCTCATCTAGCATCACCGCATCTCACCTGGCATCACCTCAACTCAACTAGAATCACTTCACCTCATCTCACCACGTGTCACCTCATCTCGTCTAGCATCACCACATCTCACCTACCATCAACTCACCTGGCATCACGTTATCTCATCTAGCAACATCGCATCTCACCTACCATCAACTCACCTGGCATCATGTTATCTCATCTAGCATCACCACATCTCACCTACCATCAACTCACCTGGGCATCACATTCTCTCATCTAGCATCACCGCATCTCACCTTCCTTCCATGTTTCAGGGCATCAAACTGATATCAGAGCTGATAGATGAATATGGACTGAATGTTGTCCAGGCCTACATGGCTCATATACAGGTGAACTTACTTGACAACTAATTACAGTCAGATCTTGTTAAACAGAACAAAAATAACATATAAAATAACATATATACTTTTTGGATTCCTTAGTGACTTCTGTAGTATCAGTCATCATTTAAACATGATAACTAGAATCATATAAGATGGGGAAAACTGTGTTAAACTCGGAGAACTTTCATTTGAAAACCAATAGTACTTTCTGAAATTGGATAAATTGTAAAACAGTTGTATGTAGTCAGTGCTTTTGTTTGTAGAACAATGCAGAAGTTGCTGTGGGTGACATGCTGAGACAGATTGCGAAGGACACAAGGGAGAGGACAGGCACAACAAAGCTTCATGCATTCGACTTCATGGACGATGGTAGCAAGATAGCTTTGACAGTCGACATAGATGAACAGAAGGTAGGGGAGATAACTGTGGACACTACTGCTAAGCCTCACTATCTGACACAGTAAGGACTTGCCATTTGTCAACAAAGTCTAGGACACTGCTCTCTTGAGGCATTCCTCAAGCCTTAGGCAGGAATGAGATAACACTGAAATATCTATCAAAGAAAATTAGAAAACTGGGTAAGATGTGTCCCAAGACAATATTGATGCATATTCAAACAATGTGGAGATTTTGTTGGTCTTCCTGTCCCTGATCAATATTTGGGATTCTTACATAAACAGTCTTTTACTGATTCAAGCATTTATAGGCAGCTTTGATAATATTGACAAAGACATACGGGTATTATTTATGTATGGATGGGATATAACTGAGTTATATGGAGATAGTTCTGGTTTAAGTGGTTCAACATTTAACATTTCTACTTGGTGGATGTTATATAGTACATATGCCATTCATTTGTCTTCCATCCAGGGTACAGCGGTGTTTGATTTCTCGGGAACAGCTTTCGAAGTGCATGGAAACTGCAATGCACCAAGGGCAGTAACTCTGTCTGGACTCATCTACTGTCTACGATGTATGGTCGGACATGACGTGCCTTTAAATCAGGTACACAATATTAGGTTTTTAATACATGTATTGTGATAATGAATTTAGATGGCGACCTTTATATCATTTTGACATTTCTTTGGAACACGCTGCTATCCCTAACAAGTAAGGATTGATCTGATTACAGTTATTTGTGTAGCCATGTCAACACAGTGAGTTACTATGGTTACTTACATAAATGCTGCTCTGAGAATACTGTTGCTAGGGTTTCATAATATTTGAACATTGTTTGCTGATAGGATTAGCTGCATTTATATGATTCCCTAAATTCATTTGTTATGTGAACACCGTAACTAAGAATTTCCTCCATTGAGTTTACTATCTGAACATTGACTGTTGCCAGGGTTGCCTGAAACCAGTGCATGCCATCATTCCTAAGGGCAGCATCCTGGACCCGTCTGAACATGCTGCAGTTGTTGGAGGTAACGTCCTCACTTCACAGAGAATTGTAGACGTAGTGCTGAGGGCCTTCAGTGTTTGTGCAGCCTCACAGGTGAGTGGTCCTGGTACATCTGTCCATACAGGTGGGGCACCCCAGTGATTAAGATTTTTGCTAGTCACACCAAAGACCCAAAGTTTGGCCTGTTACAGTGGGTTCAGTCCTCTCATGGGTTCAGTGTGACACAATTTCTGGTGTCCATGCCTTGATATTGCTGGAATATTGCTAAAAGTGGTGTAAAACTAACCTCACTCACACACTCACTCACTCACTCACTCGTACTCACAAACTCACTCACTCACTGCTCCTTGTGTATCTCCCAGTTATATCTATACACTGGTAACTTGTCCATGTGGCTCACCACACAGATCAGTGGTCTGTTCCTGAGTGGACAGTCATGAGCACTGCAGGAATTACATGAAAAAGAACACTGCATTTGTAATATATTCTTTCATAATCGTCAGTCTGTGTGTTTGCAGAAATGATACATTGTGAGTGTTTCACACTAAATGTCTATCACAATACCCCTGAGAGTTCTTGGCAGAACACCTAGTAGCTCATCTTGATGATAATGTATTCCAGGGCTGCATGAACAACATCACATTTGGAGACTCCAACGTTGGCTACTACGAGACCGTAGCAGGTGGAGCGGGGGCGGTAGGTTGTCTTTTTGTATTACTGCAGTGAAGACCTATATTTGTTTTGGTGGTGCATGATGTTTCATCTCATTACCTCATTGGTGGCTTGATGGGCAAACAATCTAAGGTGCCAGGCTAGTGCAAGCACCTAGCTGCGAGTACAGTAACGTGCAGTAAACATGGACATGACTTTGTCCCAGTCCACCCAGCTATAAATGGGTGTGCCTAAATGGTTGTATGGTCCCAAAGGAGTTGAGATTGAAAAATATGCTCTGTCACTGAGATTAATGCTCAGTGATCAAGGGAAAAACAAAGCAATACAAGCTGGATATTGATGTAATAAAATATTAATATGCCTGTATTACCCACAAGGGAAAGGATCTTCAACTAATTTTGTTGAGAATGATGCAAAATTTACCCTGTGCTAAAGTCGGATATAAAATAATGTGACAATGATGTCTCTGTGACTTGATAATATTAAGGCAATATCATCATCGCCATTGTCGCTATTATATCTGCAGGGCCCAACATGGAATGGTCACAGCGGTATTCACAGTCATATGACAAATACCAGGATCACAGACCCTGAGATTGTAGAAAGGAGGTAAGCTTGAGTCAGTCAGTGTGTAAGTTTCATGCCTCTTCACCAGAAATGGGCTATACACATGTGCACAATCAAGCCTGATCCCTTTGCATGTCAAGTGAACACTTTATCCTCTAGACTAGCTTATCACTGCCTACAGCTTGGGGGTGTTTGTTTCCCCATGGATGTAAATGTTTCCTGTGTTTGTTTCCCTGAGGGAGTAAACTTTTCCTGTATTTGTTTCCCTGAGGGAGTAAACATTTCCTGTGTTAGATAAAGTGCTTGTATTGCTGCTGACAGAATTAACTGACAGGGATGGATATTAAATATACTGCATCTTTGGAAAGTGATGACATGAACTAGCTGTCATTTCTACCAGATACCCCATCGTTGTCCGCTGCTTTCATCTGAACCCTGGCACAGGTGGTAGGGGACGCCACCCGGGAGGTGACGGGGTTGTGCGGGAATTCCTGTTCCGCAAGGATTTGACACTTTCTGTTCTGACAGAGAGAAGAGTATTTAGGCCTTATGGCTTATACGGTTGGTATATATTGTTACTACCTATAAGGGTGAAAATTTCAGGGTTCGCATTTCTCATACAATGCCCTAGGGCAAAATATCACTTTGTCATGGTGACATGACTTCATGAAGAATGATATAACATCAAGTCTCCTTTGCAACACTGCATTCTACATCCGGTGACGACAGGCAGTCAGCCTTATGTAGGAAAGCAGATTTGGGTTTATTTTCCTCAATTTGACGACTTTGGTAGCAAACAGAATATTTTTTTGTGCCCATATCAACAGGTTTATGACATATCGGTATATCCCTCGCTCTCGCTCATTAAATATCAACATTTACACACTTGTTTCATAAACATAGTATGACATGGACACTGATATAATATCCTCTATGAAATATTGTAAAGTTGATTTGGGGGGCAGGTGATCAGATTAGTGATCAGATCAGTCACAGTTCCTGGTTCTCTTCACTTTGGTGCATTGTTGCCGTGTTATTCCTGATAGCAGCAAAACCCACATTCATTCCGTTTCTCTGCCACAATACCTGTCAGTGTACTTAGCAACTGTACGTCACAACAGATGAATGTGCAGTAAAGTTTCACCATCTATTCAAAATGAAGTATGTGTGTATATGTGAGCCAATCAGTTTGTAGTGTTCTGGAGCATTTCTTTAACATATTATCACCCTTTGATTTAGAAATCTTAGTTTTGCCAAAAACAACTCACTGGACTAATGTTCTGTCACTGTCATGGCACTCACAGTGAGCAAAATACCCACAACAACTCAAGCATTACTTTTATTGTTTTCTGTTTTGAACTGCCGATGCACATGTGTTTTCAAAATCAGATATGCTTCTTTGAATGATTTGGTAACTTGGGGTGTTTTTAGCTTCTATATTTTCATAACCTCTTGCATCTGTGTCTGTGCAACTGCTACAATCAGATTTCAATCTGAAAATACCTGGCAGATAAATAAAACTGTGTTTCCTGCAGGTGGTGAAGATGGGAGGTCTGGGCTGAACCTGCTGTTGTATGCAGATGGTCGGGTGGTAAGCCTTGGAGGCAAGAACTCAGTGGATGTCGGCCCGGGGGTGAGTGTTAGGGTACTGTGTGTGGATGTCGGCCCGGGGGTAAGTGTTGGGGTACTATGTTTCATTGCTTGTGTGTCCTGAATGTTTCACTCACAGGTATACACTATACTCATGGGCCTTGATTTCCAAAGCTCTCTTAGTGCTAAAATAGTCATGTTAACGTTAGTGTGGATGTCTTAGCGCTTTGAAAATCTAGGCCCAGGGTCATCTATAAACACATCAATAACTATTAGGCCAGTGTATTGGCAAATAAATTGTATTGCACTGTGTTGCGATTCAGGCACCCCTATTGCGATACTTACTGCAATGTTTTGGGATTCAGGCACCCTATTGCAATACTTATTGCAATGTATTGTGAGTCAGGCACCCCTATTGCAATACTTATTGCAATGTATTGTGAGTCAGGCACCCCTATTGCGATACTTATTGCAATGTATTGTGAGTCAGGCACCCCTATTGCGATACTTATTGCAATGTATTGTGATTCAGGCACCCCTATTGCAATACTTATTGCAATGTAATGTGATTCAGGCACCCCTATTGTGATACTTATTGCGACATATTTGGAACTTAAGTTCCATTTTATGTTTTTTATACATACAATCGATAGTATTACAGTATGCTGTCTTGCCATTGAAAAAGGAAGGAAAAATTTGTGAATGAAATTTTAATTCAGAACATGAAGATATTCACAAGAAAATTATGTATTCTTTACACAATACAGTGAAGTCTCTTTAATCCGGATGGTTGTGTTTTTCAGCAAATTCGTACAGATTGAGAATCATCCTGACTACTGAATCAAAACCCATGTTTCAGCAACAGTTGCTTCCCTTTCCTGTTACAGAATTTGTTCTTTACAGATGAGTCAATGTCTTTTAGACAATCGTCATTATCACCTTGCTTGATAGTGGTAGCCATTTGCCTGCGAAATGCCGTTTACCACAGACGCAAAGCTACGGCAATTCACTCCTTATACATTATCACTAGAATAGGTTACTGATTGTGCCATATGCTAAGAACTAGGTTTCAGTAACTCAACACGTCACGTCAGGTTTCGCTGGTTCTCTCTCTGCGTTAGAAATATAAAGTCTACACACAGTTAGCAAACACTTCCATTGTTTCTTGAATGGTGCTTCCCTTTCAACATTACTCCCCCTCACCCCCCTTCAAATTTTTGTTGCAAATTTACATCAGTCTCAGAAATGGTCAAAATGAAACCAGAAACACGGAAATCTGCAGATTTGCGGAAAATTCTCATGTCTGATATCACCAGATGTTCCAAGTATGTACATGTGCAAAGTCACAGTCACAGGAAAAAGTGTTCATTGTTCCCATTGACTGAGGCCAATTACGTAAACATCGCCGAGAGGCGTTGTTAAGGTTGGTGAACATGATTTACTGTATCCAGACAGTGAAGCAATTTACTGTTTATTTTACTGATTGGTGACAGCAATTCAGCGTCCGGTTCCAGAAACTGAATTTCCGTCGAGACTAACGAGGCTTCACTGTATGCCGTTTCTCAGAAATAATATTGCAATACCTATCATTTGAAAAGCGTATTTCAATATACTGGTATACCGTTAATACTGCGCAGTCGCAGCTCAAGTCACTATACAGTGTTATAGGAAGACATGTAATAAGGAAGCAAGTTAATGAAATGATGGTATGAGTAAACCATGAGTTTAGCTGAGCCCTCCTTCATGTCAATGTGCAACCAAAGCTGAGGGGGCGATTCTGAGGAAGGGGAGGATAGGGGTGGAGTCAAGAGCATTTGTCGATAACCTTTTGACTTCATTACTCATGTGCTGTCCCTTCTCCAAAATCCTGGATCCCGCCCCCAACCACCTTGCACATCCACATTCATAAGCTTATTGTTTTGAAAGTAGTGTTAAACTGAACCAACACATCTTCCTACTCCTCTCCATCTTGTATAATTGCTGCCACATGTATGTGTCCTATTTTCAGGATGTGTTTCACCTGGAGACACCTGGAGGAGGAGGGTACGGCACATCTGATGAGGGTGAGGGATCACACACAAAGGAGAACACAGTTGATACTGGGCCTCCCCGCAAGAAGGCCTTCCTCAAAGGGAGTGTACACGAGTATAGGATGGCCCAAGAGTCGTCATAACTTAGATACTCAAATACCTGAAATCCTTCCTCTTTTCTGTTTTCATGGAGATGACATTTCTAGCTTTATACTCAGAACATCTCAATATTTGACTGAAATAACTGCCCAGTGTTAATCTATATCAGTTACACCGTAACGGTCGATATACGTCCCACCTAAGTGCCTCTGGTCAATGTTCTTGTGTGTGACTACTGCTGATAATAGGGGACCTAGTGTTAATTAATCTAAAATAGATCAGAAGCTGATGCTTGTTCCCCCAAGTCCTCGTACACAAGCAAACACTCACACATGCCACACACACACTGGTGTTACTGGTCAACAGGGAGGTGGGGTAGCTTAGTGGTCAAATGTTTGCTCTTCATGCCAAAGACTGGGGTTTGATTCCCCACTTAGGCACAATATTGCCCAGATATTGCTGGAATATTGCTGAAAGCAACATAAAACTATACCCTCACTCTTGCTGCAAATTGTGTCTATAGCCTACTGTGAAATCCTGATTTCTGTACCGTAGGAGTTAATGAGTATGGTTTTATGCCACTTTTAGCAGTATACCAGGAATGTCATAGTTAGGGACACCAGAAATGGGCTTCTCACAATGTAGTCATGTGAGTAATCAAAACTAGGTCCTCTGTGTCTTTACTAAGGAATGACTTGTGTTAGAGTTTGAGATTGTGTCAAGGAAGTGGGGCGGTTAAGGCAAAAGTTCTGTACTTTAAGTTAAAAGCACCACTTATATATTGAACCATTCTGAACATTTCTGGATATGGATCCCCCTCAACAGTGCCAAGTGGTGGCAGAAAATGCAAGATGATCACCAATTAGACTGAAATCTCTTATGATGTCAGTCTGTGCTCAAGATATAAATTATCTTGTCACATTCACTATTTTCTTTCAGGATTATGTTTAGCAGTACTCTATATATTCCTAAGTGGCACTGCACATTAGCTTAGGAATATATATTAAATATTAGGAATAGTTCAGTATGTAAGTGTGCCAAATTTGGTGCTTTTAACCCAAACTGCAGAATTATGGTATTGTGAGCAAACGAGCAGGATGAAAGAAAGAATATACCCAGGTTCGAGTGTAGCTGGGACTGAAACCCAAAAAGTAATTGTTTATTGTTATCGGGATCTATATGATGATTGTGGTTGTGTTTCTGAATGTCAGTCTGAACGGTTTTTATGACTGTTTTCTGAACTGTATTTTTGTCCCCTGCCGCAACAGGACGACTATGCATTCTGCAGCGTCTGTACATACGTTCATACATACGTCCTGATTCATGAAACTTTGACGACTTTTCAAACTGTGGTTAACTCGACATCTAATTAACTCCTGTACCCAATGCCTTCAGATTTGTTGACAGTTTAGATAAGGGGATTATGCAGACACCAGTTGATTTGGGTGACCTTGAACTTATTTTCAAGGTCACAACAACATGTTGACCACTTTTTCAAACTTATGTAAACAAAATATATCATATAACATTGCACTCAATGTCTTCAGTATTTTGACACCCTACATCGGGTGATTATGCAGACAGAGGTCATGTCAGGCATCTTGTATGTGATCCAAAAATGAAAAGTAGTAAATATATTATAAATATTTCATTCTTCTTTAGCGGCAGGGGACATTGCCATATTAATGGCAAACACTTGTTCATGTTTGGTATGTTTTTTCACATCCATTTTTCTATGTGCATTTTAATCCATTTTGATAAGGAATATACTGGCAAATTAGCTGGAACAAAAAAAAAAAAGATTTAAATTAAATTTTGCAAATAAGACTCATGTTTCACTGTTTCATGGATCTGTTTGTTTGGAAATTTGTATTTTTAACACTTTTCTTCCTTTGGAAAAAATATATATTTACTAACAACTTTTACTTTATGTATGTATTATAAAGTAAATGAGAGATAAATATTTCTCCATCACATTCTCAGAACTTCTGTCTGTCCGCATGTATTGGTTTGCAAGAATTTTCAAAAATTATGACTCATGGCAGCTGAATAGTTTTCTTGTAATTTTTAGCAACTGTCACTGTTCAAGACAAAATTCCCATTATCAATGCATAATACAGACATGAGAATGGCAAGTTATTAAAAACAACTGAAAATTTACCGAGGGGTCTTGGGGATCTTTTATTGCAGATTTGCATCACCACAAAAATGTTCAAAATGTAATCAAAATCCCTCAGATCCGTGGGAAATTTCTCTTGTGTGAACATAAAATTTACAAATTTACATAGTGCATAATGTTTACCACCTTATAAAGGTGTTCATTGATAAGCTGATCGTGCAACAACCAGTTGTTTATCTATATGTTGTGGAGTTTGTAGAGAGTGAGAGCAGTCAATTTCTTTAAGCCAGCGTATGATACGATTGATGCAACTTCAGTGCATGTCCAGTCATTTCTTCCTGTGGTTACCATCTCTGGTTTGCTTGTAAAATGAATGTCAACTAAACATATGTTGTGATTGGTTTGTATACTGGAGTCATGCCTCGTTTCTTGTTAACGGCTGCAGAAACTGAACTCGAGCTTTCAGTTTGTTTTTGTTATGTATTTTTCTTGTCCTGGCAAGTTGTTTTTTCTAGATCTGGTGGATGTGTATGATGTCCTGTGTTATATATTCATCATATTCTGATTGGTATATTTTGCGCAATATTTCAGCACTAAGGATTGGGACTTTGTTTCATAGGGTAAGGGGATGGGTGTGTTTTTCTACACTGGGTCAGGAGGGCATCGAGATTGGTCTTGTTACTGTTTTATGTTTTGGTTATCTCCACTATTATGTAACTGCAATGCCCCATTTACCTCACATCTAACTCTGTCTTTGGATGTTCTCTAGCATTCCATCTCAAAACATAATCAAACCTGTTAGGTAAAATAGTGACTTGTTTTTCTGAGATAATTCATCTCTCTTTATATTGATATTGACCTCACTCAGTTGATGAGACCTCATCTTAGTAACAATGGCTACTGTATGGCTGCAGTCTTGCTGATGTGATGTGCCATAAAAGGCGACTATGCTTGTTGAAAGAGGCGACCAACAGGATCGTGTGGTTAGGCTTGCTGACTTGCTTGACACATGTCATTGGTTCCCAGTTGCGCAGATCGATGCTCATGCTGTTGATCACTGGATTGTTTGGTCCAGACTTGATTATTTACAGACTGCCGCTATATGGCTGTAATATTGCTGAGTGCAGCGTAAAACTATATTCACTCACTCACTGATGGGATGTGAATCATAACATATCACACTGTTCTAAAATTTTCATACTCCCCAGTTTTGAAATTTTTGGGACTCCCCATGTTTGGGTAACATTCCAAAATTGTGAAAATAAAATATGTGCCAAATATTGCAGGAAGCACTCCTATAATATTAGGAAGGCATTTAATGTTGACATTTATGTTTTTGAGATAAATGGTTCAATTTGTATGTAAATATATCTAATATGTGCTTGAATGGATGATGTAATATTTTCAAATTATTTTAAAAAATATCTTTGTTCAGTTAAATTTGTTCAATAGAGATTTAAGTGGACATATCATCCTTTGTATTCCACTGTACTTTCAATAATTGATTATTGGAGGCAAATGCTAGAGACACGGGCAGCTGTTCATGTTTCCCACCAGTTATATGGATGCCTTGGCACATGCTCCCAAGTTATCACCTATTCTGGATAACAGCGGACTGACACTTTGAAACTGACCACAATGTTGTAACAAGCTATGTGCAATTTTATATTTTTATATTTATTTATTTTTTTACTTTATTTTCTTCATTTATTTTATTATTTTATTAGGTTATTATTATTTTTATTTTTTATTTTTCTTATTTTTTTTGGTTTTTGCTTCAAACAGACATACTTATATTGGTCCTTCTGGAATGTTTTGCAGTGTGAATTATTGGACTCCATATTTTACTTGGGGAATACCCCACAGTTCATCTAAAATTTGGTTGGAACTTAGTCATTTTACTGTTTCTGTGTATTTTTTGGACTCTCTTATACTTATTTAAATTAATGTTTATAATTCATCAAACATCTGCCAAGATCTGATGTATCTAACTGAGGAACTAAAGAAAGATACTTTGTATTTTCACATAGGTACTGGTAATTGAAAACTGACAAGAACTTTTGATTACATGAACCATCCTTCATTCCTACAACAGGAAAAGTAGTCCATGGTTAGCTACGTTAATTATTTGTAAAAACAGACCAATTCAACAAAGACTCAGGTACATGTAAATGAATATGCAATCACATCATTGAAGTGAATTACTAAATTTAGGTTTCAAAGAGGATATGTGTATGACAGTTTTGTATTGTGCAAATGTTTAAAGCTTAAAAATTCTAATTATGTGTTTAAAAAAGAACAGGAAGAAGTATTCCTTTAAGTGGTGACCAAATTGACTTAGTTGACTACGAAACATGATATCAAATATTAACATGAGAGTGTTGAAGCTTCTGATGAAGTAGATACTGAAGAAAGCTCTCAAATATCCTCAAACTATTTGCTTCATGTTACAGATATTTGATTGTGGTATATTTTTTTGCATTTACTGTATTCACTGCTTCTAGCACCTTTCTATAATTGGTTGTACTGGGTGTATTATGGGTATTAGTTTTGTATATTATCCCCTGTTGCAACGTGGAGCTGGGGCCTAAGTATTCAGCAGCACCTGTACGTATGTATGTCCGTCCATACATATGTATATGGGTTAATAGGTTATATAGGTTTAGTAGGTTATATGTGTTAAGGTTAATCAGTGCCATCCATCCTTTTCAATCTCGACTTTTTACATTCTCAACATACGTAGATGCTTGCTTGCATTTTATTTCATGTTTGAAACCCTGCATACACAGGTGGGCGATTCTAACAATGCATTTTGTTGTAATCATGGCAATTTCTCAGTGACCATTATAGTTAAAACAAACATTGTTTCATCAAGGCTTCATCAAATGCTAAGCCATGTATTTGGATGGCCATGGCCAGATTTATATGCCTTCGGCACTCACAGCAGTCAGTTTCTTGGAAGAAGTATCCTGAATGTAATCAGAAATAATGTGTTACTCAGATTCTATTGGATGTGTCAGGTGTTGTGCTTGGTACCTATGAACCTGTCATCTCAGGAAATATAATTAATGTATGTTTGTGTATGTTTCTATTAATGATAGTGAATCAGAATGTATACCTGCTAGTATACATCAAACAGAGCAATGTATCAAGTTAATCCACCACTTTGTTCATGTTATAGGGATCACAAAAGACTATTCAAGGTTTCATTTGAAGAGAAAAAAGCATTTATCTAATCCCAGTCTTTGTTGTTTTTACGAGGTGTAATAATTCTACCTGTACTCCCTGGGAGAGATGAGCGCACATGAAGAATAGCATGGAGGTAGAGGTCTGCAACCCATGCTTGTGGTACCTAGAGTGATGCTACCCCTCAGGATCCGCCTAGGGTCTGCATCGTTGGGTTGGTGTCAGGCTATCCCAGCAGCCCGAATCAACACAGATGCCAATTCCTGGGTTGTCTTGTCCAGATAACTTACAGTCTGCCCTCAGCTATATTAGTATGCTCATGTGAAACAGCAGGTTGATGCCTTGATGAAATCTGTATGTCTCTAGCCTTTGTTTTTTCATTCAGGTGTAGATGAAGACAAAAGTTATTGTGCAGAAAAAGAACCATGTTCCACTGTGTTCGTTTATGATTATATATGGACGAGAATATGTTTCTAGTAGAGTTGTGACGATTGATTAATCGATACGCAAGTTATCGCGATTCAAGAGCTGCACGATACGATACATCGATACGATTGTCGTGTATCGATTCAACACGATATTTACATACTTAGCAGTCCACGAAAACACCGTCTCCCCTTCTATTTAGATTTTCGTGGAAAATATTGCCATGGACATGCTCCAACTGAGATAATTTTCACAAATTTATTTTGTTATCTGTGCAAAAAAGCCAGTTGTGACAATGTTGATCCCTGCTGTTCCATATTTGGGGAAAACACTACTTTACTGACACATTGCTAAACATTTTAAATAAAATGTCTTTCATGATGACGTGTTTTATTTTTCTTGGGAGAAGAATACCTCCCCTGAAATGATAACATAACAACACATTATTTCCAGTACTTTTTTCTGTATATAAGGACAAAATATCGTCATATGTATCGTATCGTATGTATCAGACTACCAATATCGTACGTGATATCGTGGCATGGGTGTATCGTCACAACTCCTGTTTCTAGTGCACAGTCATGACGGGGGTGGCAGCGGCAACACTAAAGGTTCAGTGATTTAATACCTATTTGCTGTATATGTCCTCTGAACTAGGCTAGTGAATATAACTTATCATAACCCTAAAAATGTTATCATGTTTAGTTAGTAGTTATTTTCAAGTACATGGACAATGAAATGTGTGTGTATTAGTTCATTCTGCCACACGATCGATCATAGAAAGAGCACCCACACTAAGGATCTATGGTATCCGGTTTGTGTGTCCACATCAAAAGTGTCCAATATCCAGCGTCACTTGATATTCACTGACTTTGAGTGGCATTTTAGAAGGTGGGAAGTGCAATACGGAACAGACTTACAACATGCTTGCAACTTCTTTTAGTCGTGAGTGCGACGGTTCCATACAGATTCTTGTACCGTTGTGAAGCAGAGATTACCAGGTTGAAACCATCCTCGATATCTCCAGGGTATACGTTCCGATAAGTCTCCACTATACCCTGGATGCATCTACGGCCCGTTTCACAAAACTCTCGTAAGCCTAAGGTCTCGTAACTTTTCTCGTAGCATTTGTACCTTGCATACTGTAACATAGGAGGTGCAAAGGCTACGAGAAAAGTTACGAGACCTTAGGCTTACGAGAGTTTTGTGAAACGGGGCCCTGCCCCGATAAATTTATTACCTCCCTTTGCTGGCTCCGCCTCCTCACTGTAGCCAATCAGCTAGGCCGCCGTTATAACCGAGCTTGCCAGACTCAACAAAGGCAGTGGTCGCAACTGCGAAGGTTTGCTCGCAGTGCGTCCCAGATTTTAGGGAAATCATACAAACAAATTGACAGGTCCGAAACTTTAAAACAACATATGCAAAAACGCCTTCTACCTCTTCCAGAGAACCTCTAAATGGCTTCTGTTGCCAAGTATAATCGGTTAGATAATTCAAAAAACGAAAGTGAGTTGTGATTGGTTCGCTCAACTTCCCAGCGTAGACACCTGACTGGATCAAAGGACAGTCAAGGGAGGTAATAAATTTGTCTGGCAGAGACGTAGATGCGTCCAGGGTATAGTGGAGACTTATCGGAATGTATACCCTGGAGATATCGAGGATGGGTTGACACTCGCACATCCCATACTCATGGGGGAGAGGAAGGAATGGCAGTAGTCCTGTGACTGTGACGATGATAGTAAATCTTTCCAGGTTTGAAGATGTAAATGAACTCGTGGTCAGAGACCATATTGGTATATGGTCTTATCTTTGGTAGAGACCCGTGAAGGCCCCGGGGTTTAATAGGCCTTCAGCAACCCATGCTTGCCATGAAAGGCGACTATACGTGTCGTAAGAGGCGACTAACGGGATCGGGTTGTCAAACTCGCTGACTTTGTTGACGCATGTCATCGGTTCCCAATTGCGCAGATCGATGCTCATGCTGTTGGTCACTGGATTGTCTGATCCAGACTCGATTAGTTACAGACTGCCACCATATAGCTGGAACATTGCTGAATGCAGCGTGAAACTAAACTCACTATCTCTGGTAGGAAAATATATGCATAAAAGAGCCTCTTCTCTCAGATTGTTTCGAGGTCATAATTGAATATGGTCATCATCAAGCATGGAGAAGGGAACAACGATGATATCCTGTTTCTCGCTCTATGTACGTTTGTCAGAGGAACGGAATGTGGTTTTATGTTCTAATTCGCTTCGCTCAAACGAACATAAATTATTTGCCAAGTACAACATACTCGTAATATAGGGTGCTGTCTACCGCGCCTCGAGAGCGAGTAGGTTTATTTCAAAATTTACAATGTAAAAGCACATCAAACCGTATCGGAGACGACGGCATACGACAAACGCGAAAGTCTGCAGGCATCTTCCATATGCGATCCAACTTGATTGCCTTCAGTAGTAAACAAAACAGCTGTAAAGCCAGGTCTCCACGCAATATATATCCTGGAATCTGCTGAAGATGAACGCACGTTATGATACAGTCCTTGAGAATAGCGAAGAAGCATTATCATCTCCACCTGGTAAACGTATCAGCTTAAAGCACGGCCTTCTTCACATCCAAGATGAATCAACCCAGATCTGAACTGCTTCTGAAATAAGGTGCACCAATTATACTTGAAACCTCATCGATAACGATATTAGCTTTAAAGATGACAGACACATCCAAGTGAAAAAAAAAATAAATAAACCTCTGATTTACTAAGTATTCGGTAAAATAAACAATCATCACCTTAAACTTTTGCAAGTACCAACAAACGTTACGACACGTTCGAGCCTACACAAGAATTGCCTGCCTGAACATGAAGCATACTTAACTTAAAACAGTGATCGTTCCGCTCCATAAGATTCATCGCTGTTGGGTCCATGACTCTATGCATGTCAGCAGTCCCTGTGTATATACGGCATTTCCTTCTTTTAACCTCTGCTTATCCTCAATGAAACAGCACCATACTTCATACACACTGTCCATGGTCGTAAATGTATAATGCGACCCAGTGGCCTGCATCACCAACGCATCCCAGTGGCTTAACACGGCCCAGTGGCCTGCATCACCAACGCATCCCAGTGGCTTAACACGGCCCAGTGGCCTGCATCACCAACGCATCCCAGTGGCTTAACACGGCCCAGTGGCCTACATTTGCAAAAGCCCAGTGGCTTAACACGGCCCAGTGGCCTACATTTGCAACAGCCCAGTGGCTTACCACGGCCCAATGACCTACATTACCAATACAGCCCATTGGCTTAACACGGCCCAGTGGCCTACATTTGCAACAGTCCAGTGGCTTACCACGGCCCAATGACCTACATTACCAATACAGCACATTGGCTTAACACGGCCCAGTGGCCTACATTTGCAACACAGCCCAGTGGCCTTTCCCCCCAATAAAACATGAAAACCAAGGCAAAGCTACTCGTCTGAGCAACGCGTAGACCTCGAGTGACGAAATAATGTCTTCGTCCCACCTTGTAACCTTCTGTCACGTGACTAAACAAGCACAACTTCTCGTGCAAAGTCTGCATCCACGGTGATCGGCTTTAACTACCGTATTTACCCTAGATAAATTTATTTATTGTGTCTTTGATCGGGCAAAATTTCCGACCTGTGCGAATTAGATCGTACTCATATTATGAATTTTGTAGATGTAAATTTTAAAACTATTCTACGTTTAAAGATGTGCTCATATAATCGTGTATACCATGTCTTATACTGGATACTGCAGTGTTCAATTTCATTGTTTTCTATCATTGTATGCAGAATGTCTAAAATATGACCAACGTCTTGAAATGCACAATTTAGCTTGCATGCGTGTTGCATACTGCAGTGTAAACAATTCTCAACACACTGTGGGTCTGATGGTTTGTTTGTAAAGCAATTTGTGTCGATCAAAAGTTCCGGACGTAGCTCGTTTTTAAAACGAGCTTGACAAAGTAACGAGATCGGGTCGTCATGCAGGCTGACTTGGTTGACAAGTGTCATCGTATCCCATTTTCGTAGATCGTATATAGACATCAGATCATCTGACAGCCACGTGATCTACCCACTGTTTATCCCTGTGTGACTATTGATGCTGTCAAATGTAATAAATAGAAAAAAGATGAAGACGTCCTCCTTTAAAAAGGTTGTGTCAAGCGTTGGCCTTGCAGTGCCAAGGGAAAATATTTAACAGATGTCGAGCTTTCATGTCGACTTGATCAGTGCCACTACACAGTAAGTACGAGCAGTGTCGTTTTGTAGGGTAGGCAATAAAAGTATAGAATTTCAGACAAGGGACAGGCAGTGAACCTTGCCTGTCGTACTAGAGGACAGTGACGTGACAAAATTAGACTTCTCTATTGCTCTAGTCTTTATCTGGGTTATCGCAACAACTTTGGTGGTTTGGCCATGTGTAGACATCTTGTTACTGTTCAGCCGTGCGTGACGTTCGTATTACGATTTTTATTAATACTTTTCACAGCTAAGTTGTTTTTTTTATATATAACCTGTTCTGAAGACCATCAACTCTGTTAAATCTGTAGGAAATTTGGAATTTGTTTTCCATGAAAGTTAATTTCAAGTGTGAGAGTGATTAATATGAATTCGGGGTTAAGCAGTTAGGAAATTTACATGAAAATCAAATCAAACTGACACTTGCCTCTCTTTTTAAACAGACAGACTAAGGGCATGCTTCTTCTTCAGTTTTGCCATACCGTACAAAACGAGTCTTGTGATAATCAACCGTGCAGTTGGCTTGTGTCTCAACAGTGGTTTACAACACGGACCTATTTTTATACACAAAATGTCCTTTTTAGTCAAGGATTTACAACCAGCTGTAATGATAATATCATATTCCTAATTATAAATTCTAACAAGCCTTTGGTATGACAACCCCACAGAGAGTGAATGAGTGGAAGTGTAAGGCCACTGTGGATGAACGGTATTCCATCCACACATATCCCGGCGGGTTTGCTTAAAGGGGGACAAAAGTCCGAAGTAATGGAGGTCTGAGACGTAAACTGTTGTTGAATAACCAGTAATCTGAGATGGTTATCGGTTATCGGATCATACTATGGTAAGTTACTGCAATGTATTTGATTGTACTTACTATTTCTTATGATGGTTATAATGAATATGTGAGCAACGCTCCTGTATGTACTCACAGACGGTATGGCATTATATACAGTGTGTTACATAGACAGGAAATCATTTTTGGCAAAAATATGGCATTCTCCCCCAGGGTGGAATTACAAACAGGGTATTACGCAGACAGGAAATCATTTTTGGCAAAAAAAATGGCATTACCCCAGGGTGGTATTATAAACAGGGTATTACATAGGCAGGAAATCAGTTTGGGCAAAAACATGGCATTGCATCCAGGGTGGTATTACAAACAGGGTATTTCATAGGCAGGAAATCAGTTTGGGCAAAAACATGGCATTATAACCTGGGTGCACTGTATGCGTACCAACATTTACAGATTGGAGAATTTCTCTGGAACAAAGTTTTAAGGGATTTCACTGTAAATTTTAAACAAGATTTATCATTTGAACCAAACCTTTTTGTGCCAAAAGTGATTCAATTTCCTATTCTTAAATTTAGAACTAGTAACCATTATCTACTTGTTTTGACTTGCCGATGGACAAACACTCCCAGAAATGATCTTTTATGTGAATTATGTAAATCACCCTTTTTGATGATGAATTTCAATACCTGTTCAACTGTCCACCTGACCAACAATGGAAACTGTACATACCTTAGTATGTCAATACCTGGCACAACCTTTTTGCAACTTGAAAGACTACTGTGTCCAAAGAAAGCTGTAAATGACACAGATTTGTCTAAGTCTACTACATGCATCAATAGAAGTATAGATATGAGTATATGGTATCTTTGTGTATGTAAATGTGTATGTATATTGTGTCGTACATAATGCATGCACACACACACACACACACGATGGTGTGTATATGTATGTATGATTTTTCACTTCACTCATGTACCACCGTCGGTGGAAGTTGAGGAAAATAAAACATTTGAACCTTCGCTTCGTACACATGCAGAAATTCTGCGGCCTATACGTTAAATGAAACGTGAAAGAAAAACAGCCAATTTTGCACTGTCATAGCACAAGCAAGACACATTCCAATGTATAATATTCTTATTCCTATTCCTGTAATAAAGATCCCAAAGAAACGATACGTGAATCAGAGCGTGTAAGGTTAGGTTCACACGAATTAAGCTGGTGAGCGTGTTCTTGACCTCTGTCTTAACTGCATAGATGGATCAAGTGGGGTTGGGGGAGGGGGAATCTGTGTCAAGGGGTGCGCACCCCCTACCCATACCTCCACCCCCGCCCTTTTCTAAAAAAAACTGTATCTGCCCCTGCGCTGTATCCCTCCTCGTGTTAAAAGAATGTGTTGCTTGAATCAGTGAATATAAGTTTCGTGAGAAGTGCGATAAAATAGCTACATGAATGTGTAGATTAACGATGGCTGATTGTCTATGGTGAACGTGTTATGATGGACCCACTTCTTGGGTTGTTGATGTTGGTCGGGCCGTCACTGGTATGTCGAATCGAGACATGAATAGTTCTCAGAGTTTTGAGTCAATCTCGTATATTGTCTTATGGTTATGATATTATTACTTTGAATGAAGTGATCACTTGAAATGAGCATGAGCGGCCAGGTTTCTGATGCCGTCATTCCCTGGTAGAGTTGTGTCCGTTGGCTATTTCTGAACCTTATTCCTGCATTTGTATCTTAGATTCTTAGATTCGAGCTTTTAGCAAACTTTTTGGCTTCACACATTGTACCCATATGGGGGAATCGAACCCGGGTCTTCCCCGTGACGAGCGAACGCTTTAACCACTGGGCTACCCCATCGTCCTTACACAGTTTCGAAAGTGTCATGCTTTCTCCTCTTTGTTATTTTCCGTGCTGGTGGGTGTCAACATCGTGAGAGACATCTAGCCCATACTCACCTTGAAAAAGTATCGCAGCGACACATTTTTTCATGCGGATTTGAATATCAAGAGTGTGGATTTGAATATAACGTGCGAAAATGGGCAAGAATTGTCATGTTACCAAAAAAGGTGGTAATGCCAGTTTCAGTCTAGAAACCAATCCAGGACGAACGACTGAAGACGTCTACTCTTCAGACCCACCACCGGCTGCAGTACCTGTCTAATATAGACGGTCTGTTCCAGTCCTAGTTCCAAGCCGGCATGATTTTGTGTCGGGGAACTCTATGACATACTCGTTAGGTCTCTAGGTTTGTTGTTAGCACCGTCTCATGGGTCTCATCAAAGTGTTGAACGTATGAGACCTCCATTACTTCGACGTTTCCTCCCACACAGGGCAGACCCGTGAGAGTTAAACGGACTTCACCCACTAAAGACATTTACATGAGAAGATATTTAAAAAGGTGTAATTTTGTAACAGGTACGTTCACAATGATTTAGCAATATCAACCACCATATTCCTAGTTAACTTTCAGATATATTAACGATTTTGGAAGGAAAACACCTGAAATAAAACCACATGTAATGATACAAACTAAAAAATACAAAACACAGTTTGCAAGTACTATTTGTAATTTTGAAAAGATATACTGAACAGCAAAAGAAATACAGCTCTTTTTCTTGTCAAGTAGAAGGCATGACCGCGAGATTTCATTTTTCGAAACTTGCGTTTTTTGGGCTGTGCAGTATTTGTTCGTGCCATGAAAGGAGCCCAGTCAGCCGGGACTGGGTGCGTTAACATGATGCTGTTCATAGCTCAGGTAGCAAGTCAATTCAGGTAGTTGATTCACGCGTAACGCCAAAAGTGACTTGGATGGAGACACGGAGAACACACCTGATCATAAAGTACCAGTGTGTGACTAGGAGGGTACCATCCAGCATGGGCTTTGCCGTCGTTGCTTGTCTGGCTATTGTCGTAGTTGTTGCTGTGGAATCTTATGATGTCAAGTTGACGAAACGATCAACTTTGTACATACCTGATCATTACAACCCTAACGCTACCGTCCATTATGCACTTTTCGGTGGGTCGACCGAGCAAGGCAGTTATGACCACTCCACCAAAATTGCGTACGTCGTGGGTGAGTTAATTATAATATTGAGAAATGCTTCACAAAACCTGCAATGTATTTAATATTTCTAAACGTTGATCCTGGTTGTATTTCCATAACGATTCCGCGGTGTTTGTTTATGTTTTCAGTGTTCATAAAATGTCACATTTTCACACTTTGTCCTCTCCCATATTAATGAACCAAACGAAATGTATAAAACTTAACCAACGGTGAAATTGCACAGAGGCAGGTAATGGTGATAAATATTTTTAGGAATGTAAATTTACTGAATGTGGATTATAAAATTTGCCCAAACTTATAGTCAACCGTGAGACTGAACAAACTGTTTAGACCCATGCATCTCAAAGGGTATATTTAAAACACATTTGCCTCGTCATGCCTGGGCGCCTCTGTGACGATTAAGGCGTGAATGAGTGAGTGAGTTTAGTTTTACGCCGCTCTTAGCAATATTCCACCTATATGGCGGCGGTCTGTAAATAATCGAGTCTGGATCAGACAATCCAGTGATCAACAGCATGAGCACCGATCTGGGCAATTGGGAACCGATGACATGTGTCAAGTCTGACCACCCGATCCCGTTAGTCGCCTCTTACGACAAACATAGTCGCCTTTCATGGCAAGCATGGGTTGCTGAAGGCCTATTCTACCCTGGGACATTCACGGGTGATTAAGGCGTGTCTGAGTTACAGTAGCATGTGGGAGTTACTGACACTTCAGCAGAGCAAGGGTACCCATGTGTACCACTGAAAGGTAAGCGTATTCGCTTGTGTCATCTGTCCGCATTTCTTCATGAGTAAGGAGTGATTTTTTATACAGCATGTACGAGTCCTTTCGTCACCACTCGGCTATTTCCGTAACCTCCAAGAAGACACATGCCCTCCCTTGAGGCATGTTAAGAGCGAATATACTACTGACCAATCAGAACGCGCGTGATGACCCCCAGTACTTACATCGGTTATGTCATTAAATGTGTTTGCTTATAAAATCATGATAAATAGAAATCGTCACATTGAAAGTAAGAAGAACTGTGTTGCCTCGTGTTGATATTATTAAGGATAGCACCATGGACGGGGAGAGATTCAAATACACGCACGTACGTTGGTTTACATAACGGCTCTCATGCGTCCCACTGAGTGTATTTCTAACGACCTTGCGACCTTAAGGAAAAGTCATCATACACCGTTACAAGTTTCAAACAAAAATGGTATATCCATATGTAACTAACCAACATGAATTTTTAACAATGAGCTAATATTTCATATATCTGGGGATATTATAGTCTGTTTATTTGGGCGTCGTTCATATTTCGTTTCAGAGAATTTTACAATTCCATGGGGGTATGAGTACAGGGTTTTCTTTGTTTTTCGAGCTCACATTCAATGTGCATGTTTAGTTTGATGCTAGATGCAACGAATGACCTCACGAATTTGCTTTTTACACGCGCATTTCGTTTTTCATCTCTTTTGGGCAAAGTCAAGGTTACACTTTCTCGAAATTGAATTCTGATTATATTTGGAAACATAAGGTGGAGAGCTGATAATACTAACACTAGAATATGTCTTTAATAAATATGTTTCTCTCCTGCTTTTAGTTGTATCTAAGATGTTTCAGTATTAAACGTTAATAAATCGAAACGAAAACAGAAATACAATTTATGAGTACTTCGGTGATATTGCTCACCATTAGAATTAAACAGGAATGGAGTTATCGTTCTTGTTCTCATGTTCCTGCGCCAGTATGAATCCCTCCAGAGCAGTCTAACTAAACTTCGTCTCAGTGTATTTCGTTACACTCCACCACTGAGTCTAACAAAACCCCGTAGAAGGTCGCGTCAGGTAACCTTTGAGCGACCAGTGACGGTCCAATGCGGTTAAATAGATTTAACCAATCAGACAACGATTACTATTTAGGGATTGGAAGGACTTTCAAAATATTCAGGTCACCAACACAGATCTCTCCACAAACAAAAATCAGCATATAACACAGTTATTTGACCTGTAGTATATACGCTTGGGGGTTTCTGTTGACATGGTTACCATTAGCTAATATTTCCGCAAGACAACATCCTTGAATATTGTCAAAAACACTATTTTCAGTGACTGTTTACTCACCGTTGTCATGGCTGTACGTACGCCATGTGCATCACCCGAAAGCGATCGTACGCTACATTCGGAATCATTCGGGTATGAACCTTTTTGAAATAAAAAGTTCAAAAGGTATGTGTGAATATGCACTTTCGCGATTTGGTAAGCTGTGTTCTGATTGGTCAATCTCAAAGGTTACCTGACGCGACCTCCCATAAGGTTTTGTTCGACTCAGTGGTGCAGTGTAACGAAAAGTACTGAGGATAGGTTTACTTCGACTGCCTTCCAGAGGGGCTGTTCGGCTTGTTCCGAATAACACGAGTTAGTCACGGATGGTACAGTTTTGGCATTTCGACTATGACCTCTTGTATGACCGATCTCAGAACAAACTTTAAGAAATTCCTTACCTTCTTGCAGACGAGGTTCCAGGATTAATGAAACACTAAAAATCGGATTAACTGAATACAAAGAACACCCGTCATAACAACTGAGGATTTTCCCTGCTGGCAGGATGGTTATCAAAGTCCTCTGAGTTAGATTCAGGGATTAGATTTCGATGTGACCTCCACACAATGGAGCGGGGCTGCACAGCCTCGGTGTAAAAGATTTGATGTTTACGTGACTGCTATTTCTGCATGTATCATCATGCAAAAAAAGTTATTTACAATATGTGGGTGATATACGGTGTAATATAAAGAAGTTTTATTGCACTTTCGCAGATCTGCAAACATGGCCGTCATTACAGCCTCAAGATTAACTGCCGAACCTTTGTTTATTGTCTGACACTAGGTTGGCAGTTAAGTACGAAAGCCCAGTGTTGTCACTTCAGTGTTGACATTTTAGTTTTTGAAAGATACTTGAAACGAAACAATACCCGAAGTACCGACAAACGGAATGAAAGGCGACTATATGTGTCGTAAGAGGCGACTAACGGGATCGGGTTGTCAAACTCCCTGACTTTGTTGACGCATGTCATCGGTTCCCAATTGCGCAGATCGATGCTCATGCTGTTGGTCACTGGATTGTCTGATCCAGACTCGATTAGTTACAGACTGCCACCATATAGCTGGAACATTGCTGAGTGCAGCGTGAAACTAAACTCACTATCTCTGGTAGGAAAATATATGCATAAAAGAGCCTCTTCTCTCAGATTGTTTCGAGGTCATAATTGAATATGGCGATCATCAAGCATGGAGAAGGGAACAACGACAATATCTTGTTTCTCGCTCTATGTATGTTTGTCAGAGGAACGGAATGTGGTTTTATTGTGTCTTTGATCGGGCAAAATTTCCGACCTGTGCGAATTAGATCGTACTCATATTATGAATTTTGTAGATGTAAATTTTAAAACTATTCTACGTTTAAAGATGTGCTCATATAATCGTGTATACCATGTCTTATACTGGATGCTGCAGTGTTCAGTTTCATTGTTTTCTATCATTGTATGCAGAATGTCTAAAATATGACCAACGTCTTGAAATGCACAATTTAGCTTGCATGCGTGTTGCACACTGCAGTGTAAACAATTCTCAACACACTGTGGGTCTGATGATTGGTTTGTAAAGCAATTTGTGTCGATCAAAAGTTCCGGACGTAGCTCGTTTTTAAAACGAGCTTGACAAAGTAACGAGATCGGGTC